>NC_047513.1:24120198-24200595 GCF_902827115.2 Pseudochaenichthys georgianus | reverse complement strand
AAGCAAAGTTATTGGCAACATGTTTGAGATTAGAGACCATTTTCCACCTTGTCAGAATGGCAAAGTGTCCCCATCCTTTTCAAAAACCTGCATCTGCATTTTTAAAAACAATATTTTCTGTGAAGCAGGTTCAAAATGGGAAAGAAGTTAATCAGAGCCAGCTTTTCCAAGGTCTCAGTGAGACAAAAGAACATCTCAAAAGGATGCATGGAGAATGACTAATATCACAAATGGAGTTGACAGTTGGCTTGTAAAAGTTATCTGTGAAAAGTCCAACCCAATTATTACTTGCTGATCATTTAAATGAATCTTAAGAAACAATATCAAAGAAGCAAAAAAGTACACATTATTTCTGTTCTTTGAGGTTGTGGATCATTTCATATGCAACCGCAATACCACCGTCAATTAGAATACAGATCAACAAGGTATCTCCGAATGTGAAGACTGGCACCTGAAAAATGTATTAAACCCTGCATTTGCCCTTTTTGATTTACACTCTCATTTAATATTCTTTCCAGGAGATGATTGCCTTTGTCTTTATGTGAAATCCTGAGCGAACAATAGTCCCGACATCTTGATAGTGCTGAGGTATGCAGGAAAGAAAGGTTAAGATGTTGGGGGTGGGGTTGGGTTGGGTAGCCCCATCAAATATGAAATGCTATGAAATTACCATGCTTCACATGTATTAAATTAGCATACATCAGATCAAACAGCCTGAGACTCCTCAGTGATTGAGCATGAGGCGGATGTTCAGTTTCAACCCTTTTTTACTCCCAATTATCATATCATTATCATTGCATTGCTCCGCGGCTGCTGTGTAGTCAATTAGTCCACACTGCACTCAGGGGAGTAGTATTCACGGTCTATGCCAGACAGAGTGTCTGAATATTCATCCATAAACAGATCTATTCAGACTTTGGTTTCCGTTCAGTACTGCAGAGAGGAAGGAAACAAAAGAGAAAGACAAATTGATACAGAGATAAATTATGTTTGTGGTGACTTTGCTGTCATGACGCTGTAAACTCTGAATCACCTTTTCCATTGCTCCAGACAAAATGGTCTAATGCACAATTCATTAAAGGTAACACAAGTGCAATTGGGCGAAATGTCACATTTTCTAATATAAATCTGTGTTTTCTGAATCTGTAACCATTCACACAAATGTATTGTTGTCTGGGCCTCAGTGATTGGTTGCATATGATGCCTTTAAACAGAGTATTTGATGTGTAGATGATCTCTGGGAAGCTCTTTGCAAAAAACACCACCGCAATGAAACTCTAGCATACATTTGATTGTGTTGTCACCTTGATTTCCACCTTGCTATTGTATACAAAAAACAAAAATATAGCTTTGGTGCTGTTAGAAGATTGTGATTCTTTCACAATAAATAAGTGCAATGACACTATCGCACCATCCTTACCTGTCAAAGAACTCTCAACTTGTCAGAAGAGGGCCCACTGTGATGCACAGCGTTAATACAAGCGAACAAAGACACTTTAAAGGCGCACCCTTGGAAGAGAAGAGAATGACGGTTTAATAAAAGGACTGCACAAGGGATGAAATGGCGGGGTGTTGAGAGCAGCGCTCCTCGGAGACAGCAATTAACATTTGATTGGCTGTCATACAGTGAACTCCTGCCATGCTGTCAGGAGCCTAAGAGGAATTGAATTGTGTTCAATTGTTTAGGATTGAATAAGGAAAAGAGGAAAAGATTAGAAGGGCGGAGTTATAAAAAAACTGAGAAAAGGGGGGAGGGAGGAGTGCGCTATAGAAAATACCTGTCACGTCTTTTAACTGTTAATAAGCCATATGGTGCGTAACCATCCCCCAACAAGTCCCCATCCGTGATTACACTAAATGATGCAAGATATGTGTTAGGTTGTTGGAAGAAAGAGAGAGTGGGAGAAGAGGACATGGAAATAGACAGGACAGGATGTTGTAGGTCGAGTTTGGAGGAAACAGCTGAGGACAGGACCAGTTATATAACCTGTTTGGGAACCAAGGGGATTTGTTGACTCCGGATTTGTTCTTGCATTGTTCTAGGTACAGGTATATGATAGATAGGGGTTTTTATACTTAAAAGTCAGTGTCAAGGTCAAATGCTGCAGTGGTGCAGGAAGGAGTCCTAAACATTTGGGTTAGCATTTGGGTCCAGGTCTCTTTTCATCCAGGTTCCCTCCTCATGAAGTCAATTGTTTGTTAATGTTTTTTTAGAATGAGTGATATGATAGAAATGTCATCAGTAAACACCCACTCGTGAATGTCTGAAGTTCAATGCAATGGGTCCTAAAAACGGTGGTTGCTAACAAGTGGCTAAATGAGACTTTCGGCTTAGCGGTGGTGAGGTAAAGTTCTGTGATGTACAGTAGTTTGTTTGTAGCAATGTCAGCTTTTTACTTCTGCCGATTGCTTTTATGCTTCAAATTTGCTCAATTGGTGTTAACATTGATCCTGTTGAACAAAACAGGTAAGTAAAATAAACGTGTTTTTCTCCTCATTGCACTATACTACCCTACACATGACATATCTATTTCTTGTCACCATCTCCTTTGTGAGCTGCATCTTGTTTTTTCTTGCAATTGATTGCATCTTGTTTGTTTTCAAGATTTTAGTCTTTTCAAACTAGGCTAACCAGCAGTTGAGAAACAAGACACGAAAAACTTTACTTATGTCTTGAGCTGCAGCATTTATTCATGGTAAAGCTGAAACCTACATTATACATTTACTTCAACTTGACAACTTTCCTGCTAATTTCTTCACGGCTCCAATTGCCGACAACCGTCTGCTCTAAGCGCATCAACATCCACCCCTTCCTTCTCTCTCGACCACACACTCGCTTTGCCACTCTTGACAGAACTTCCTGTAATTGGTCTGAAAATCCGAAACATCCCAAAAAACAATTTAACGCTTGAAATGAACTGGACATTCGGTCTATTTATGGGTTTGACTTCCATATAACAGATGTAAAACGATCCCGTAACTTTGCTTCACAAGGTGAAAAGGGCTTTGACTTTTCATACTTAAATAGTTGGTTCTGTTGGTTTCTGATAACTACTATTCTGAAACAAAACAGCATTCAATAAGAAAACAATCATGTGAAGTAAATTATTTAAAACTGCAACGTTTTCTACAAAACCCTACCCTTAAAACTAATCTTTAGTGATCTTTGTAAAATACTTTAAAGGTCCCATGTCATGATTTGAGTTTTGTGTGTTAAGTTTTGGGTTTATTTTTCTGTTCTGTTCTCCCTGTCTCCTGCTTTCCTCCTGTGTCTGATTGTCTCATTGTGTTCACCTGTTGCCCTTGTGTTTCTGCCTCCCTTACCCAGCTGTTTCTCGTCCCGTGATCAGGGTGCGAACTGGAGGGGAGCAGGGGGAGCTATAGCTCCCCTAGTGGTGACATGAGCTCCCCTGGGAACATGGTTTGTGAAATTTGGGGGGAGCGCTCTAAAATACTGATATGATGACCAAATAAATTCCATTTTGGGCATGTTTTTTTTTTCAAAGGTGTAAAATAAGTGAAATAAAATTATAGTTTATGATTCATGAAAAAAGTGTCGCCTGCTTGCACGCTGCCCGCAGCTCCACCCACTACCCACTCACTCACAAGCTCGTTTAGTTGGCACTGCATGTTTACCAGGCATTGTTGCTGCTGCTGACATGTCGACAAGAAAAAAACAACTTACCTTGGGCAATTTCTTTAAAAAGACGGCCAAACAACCTGATCAAGAAGACCAACCGAATGTAGCTGGTGGTAGCACATCGTACGTTGTGACTGCTGCTACAACAGAACCGAGAGAGGAGGGAGCTAACGTCAGTGCTAGTGCTAACTTGACAGCTAACGTTAACTTGGGGGCTGAAGAGACACAAGAAGACGAGCCAAGAGAAGCTAACTTGATGACTACAACTACCATAGTAGAGGTCGAAGGAGATGTGGAAGAAGATGATGATGATGCTACTGATGACCACTCCACCTGTTCTTCCTCTTCCTCCCTGCCTGCTGCTCGAGATGGGGGGCGAAGTTGCTGCGGTGGTCCCGCGGCCGCCGGCTGGCTGGACCAGCCAACAGTGGAGTGAGTGGATCACATTTTTGAGACATTTTAAGTTGATTTCATTAAACAGTCAAACGTTACATTGGTGGTCCGTGGATTACTTATTATCAAGTTGATTGAAGTTTGCGTAGCCCATACATGCTCGGGAAATCTGTTGACATGAACATGATCCATCGGGACGTTTCATGTAAATGTAGACCTGTGGCACCACCCCGTGTGCAACAGATTTTCTCTATATAATAGGCCTATGTCTGTGTTGTTGCTATTAATGCACGGATCAGCATTATTTTTATCGGGCAGAGCCCGGGGGAGGCCCCCGCAAAAAAAAAAATCCCGGCTCCCCCGGTGACCGTGGTATAGTTCGCACACTGCCCGTGATTACCCCTTTCTATATTTAGTCCATCCCTGTGTTCCCCTGTCGGTTCATTGTTTGTTTTTCCTGTCTCCCTCCATGTCAGTCACGGTCAGTTTTGGTAATATATCTTCCTTGTGCTACTATGTGTTTTATGTTATGTAATTTGCCATCAGCTTTTGGAATAAAGCTCGCCTTTTGTTTATAGACCTTTTACCTTTTTGTAGTCTGCTTTTGGGTCCTACCTTTTCCACGCATTCTAATAATGCTTTTCCGGTTATTACCCTTCCCCTTGTGTGTTATGAAGGTTTTTATGCATGTAAACGGTCTGCAGAGTCAAAAACCCTCAAAGTACACCCTGTAGGGAGTAAAACTCTAACACAAAAAATACCTCCCCAAAACGATTTCTCATTTTCCATTGTTTACTTTCTGGGTATCGCCAGAGCCCTAGAGAGATAAGAGTTATGACACTCTTTGATGTCGCCACCAGCCGGTCACGTGGTTTATGTATGCCGGGATAGTTCCAAACGCACTTCCGTGGCAATGCTTCTCTATGGCAAAAACAGCACAAACATGCTCAAAATAGTCATAGATTAAACTAACGCTGTTATTTTTTAAAGATTGCTTTCATATTTACATGATGTGGTTACACTTTGTATGGATTGGCACTATTTACAAGTTTCGTTATTTAACGATATTTTGAGGGGAAAGTGTGGTAGCACAAGCAGGCTATGTTGCTGTCACTGTCAGGGCTGTCACGTCCGTAGTATAGTTGCGCTGCGCTGTCATGTTCTTCTATGGGACAGACAGACAGCAGCGATTGCGTTATTAAATGGTAAATATATATAAAAAAAACACACACACCCAAGTACTTTTTCAGCTGTAATTGCATTATTGCATGCTTTTTATTGACAGTTTTGCATTTGGAGAGGCAGGGTGACAACGGAAAGTAGCCTTGGTAGCCTATTACTTAGATACATTTTACATTTTTGGAGGGAAACCCTTGTGTTCATGTTAGCATGGGTAGCATGATCATGTTAAGACTATGAATATCATTTTACCACAACAGTGGATGAACAATTGATATGTGTTTGAACAAGAACAACAGGAAGAACAAAGTAAAAGGGACGCACACATGTGAACAAGTATTAAGAACAGTGTCTGGAAAAAGTGATATGTGTTAGAACAAAACAAAGTAAAATGAATGAGAAGGAGAACAAAGAGGGTTAGGGTTCAACAGAAAAAGATTAATTCAGCCAAAAAACACAATTTGATTAATCTAAAGTGTAAAACAATCTTCAACACAGACCAAAGTAGTGCCCTTGGACAACAAAACATATGGTGGGGCAAAGAAACGATAAATTAAATTGAGACAGAGTGGGAGACTGAAAATGATTACTATGATAAATATAAAACTATTTACAAAACTATTTACAAAACTATTTACAGAAGCTCCTGTTGAACCATGGTTCAACAGAGCAACAAAAACAGGTTTGTCAATGACGAGGCCACTTTGCCAGATCCAGCGACGAGACAATAAAAAAAAAGAGAAACAGTTGGGAGCAGACTGAACAGACGACATAGCAATATTCATGTTAAAATGTTTGCACAACAAATATTATGGCACTTTCGTTTATATTGCATTTGAATAGATCAGTTGTCATACCATGGTTGGATGTGCAGCATTTGGATGCTCTAATCGATCAGAGAAGGGGTTCCGGATGTATGGCTTCCCTAAGGAAGTAGAGCCAAGGAAGAGATGGATGGCAATGGTCAACATACAAAACCTGTGTCTGACAGAGGACAACAACAGCAGAAAACTCTGTCATGTAAGTAATGTTCACAGAGGTGACATGACTTGTTAACATTTTAAAGGGCATCATATTTCCAAGTGTAGAGAATTATGACTCTTCAATGACATTTGAAGTGTGCAGTGGAAACTGATCAAACCTACCTACCCACAGGTACACTTTGAAGACGACCAATATATTGGCAACAAATCAGGAGGAAATTTGAGGTTGAGGCCAGATGCTGTTCCAACAATATTTATACATCGGCCTAAGCCGAAAAGGAGGAAATCCACGTCAAGGAGTATGCCTCCAGCTGTCAGGAATAATGACCACACCTATTACTGCACATCAAACATTGGTATGATATATGAAGCTAACAATGTTTCCCATGTTATATAATTCAAGGATAGACTACACTCCTAATGCAACCTTCAGATTATACAGCTTCAAAACTACCAGGGTTCAGGGTTTCTCTGAAGATTCATATACCACATGTAGATAATCTACAGATTTCTTCATACTGTAACATTGCCAATAGACGAACTTAGATGAATGTCACTATAGGAGTGTAGTGTACCCTTAAATGACGATAGGTGCACATGTAAAGGCAGCATACACATATAACAGCAAGATTGCCTTGTTATTGTTACAGAGATTCAGGGAGATATTGAGGTGGAGTTCCAAGGGAATGAAAGGGACATCACAGACAGAGAGAGTGAGACAGATGACAGCAGACTGCCAGGGGCCAGTATGTCAGGGGCCGACAATCAAGAGGCCACCTTACCAGAGATCAGTGTGCCAGGAGCCAGTCAGTCAGGGGTCAGCTATGAAGAGGCCAGTTTGCCAGGGTCAGGTGCTCCAGGGACCAGACTGCCAAGGGCCAGTTGTGACCGGGCTCACGTGGAGGATCTAATGAGGCAACTGAGAAGGGAGAGATTACTAAGAAAGAGAGCAGAGAGGGCTCTGGTAAACCAGAAGAGGATTCATTCGGCATTAAAAAAAAAAAAAATTTGATTAATCTAAAATTTAAAAAAATCTTCAACACAGACCAAATTAGAGCCAGATTACCGTCCATCTGATGAGGTTTTCACCCTTGTTCAGAACGTGGAGCAGCTGTTCCGTGTGAGGACGAGCGATTCCCTCATGGAGTCCTCAAATGCAATGTCACAGCTGGAACAAGAAGCCATGTTGCTGGACAGCAACCTTCCCTCATGCCATGACCTGAAGAAAAAAATCCTCTCAACATACATCAGGCTGAGGTTAAGGATTGCATCAAAGTGCATCAGGGCTGAGAGGAAGGATAAACATAAAGGGTATCTTGGCAGCAAGAGTCAGAGTAAGAAGGCAAAGAAGACCCAACAGACCTCTGCACCGAAGGTCATAACATCTAGGCCACTGCCAAACACCTTACTCGTTGCCATCGATGTACATGGCATCTCCATTCCCGGTCCACCGTCAGCAGCCTCCAGCCTCCTCTTCTTTCAGCAGTCATCACCTGCAGCCGTTGCCAGCACCAGCCTCCTCCAGCAGCAGCACCCTCCAGCAGCAGCACCCTCCAGCACCAGCCTCCTTCAGCAGCAGCACCCTCCTTCAGCAGCAGCACCCTCCTTCAGCAGCAGCACCCTCCAGCAGCAGCACCCTCCTCCAGCAGCAGCACCCTCCTTCAGCAGTAGCAGCCTCCGCCAGCAGCAGCAGCCATGGCTGACATGAGGCTGAATTAAAAAAAGTGCTATTTTTTTTTTTTAAGTGTTTATTTTGTTAAAAATAAACATTTTGGATGCATGACCATGTTTTAGGCTCATCCTTCATTCACTGCTGTACAGTAGCCTATTCAGTAGGCTATTATTTTTTTAAGACTGAATAATACCTTTGAAGAACAATCATTAAACTGGTGTGTATATTACAATACAAAGGAATCTATCCTAGCATGCCATCAAGCATTAAAAAGTAGCGCTAGGCTAGTTGTACAGTACAGGTGAGTTAACACGGAACAGTACAAAAAAAAACTAAGTACAGTCAACATGTCACATAATGAAATGTTAGTATATCCCAAAATTCAATGAAATATTAAATGAAATATTTATCACAAACGCCACCTCATTTCTACTAGTGCTAGCAGTTAAGTCATATCATACAGAAAAAGCCGACTAAGGATGGCTGACACGGTCAGGTTCAGCAGATAAAAACCAAAATAACAATAAAAACACATAATCAATCTAAATCCTGCTTGTTAGTTACCCAGCATCATTGATATATAAGCTGCTAGCGATTCATTACTGAAATCTTACCTTCAAAGCTGACGAAGTCGCGCTAGCTAACTAGCAGGCAATGCTAGCAAAATTGGTTGTAACAACCAAGATAAAATATAGATAATTACGCTGTGCATATACAAATGAAGACCAGTATAAGCATCATAAAGGGCCTCTGACACAATATAGACAGTTGACAATTCAAAAGAGTTCGATATTTCAGCAACTTACCTCTGGAACTAATCGACGCGCCGTAATGTAAGTGAATGAGGTCCACCGCCCAAATGACAATATTTGGAACTATTTCGATGTCCATACCCCGGAAGTAGGCACCGCCATTTTTTACAACGGAGGTCTATGGGAGTGTCGTAACTCTTAGGGCTCTGGGTATCGCGATGTAGGGATACCCAGTAGCCACGCCCAGAGCTATGGCTGCACCCTCTGCCAGCCTTTCACGAAACAAAGGCGGGGGTGCGGCAACAAGCCGTTAGGACCAATGTGAGTTTGGAAAATTGCACAGTATAAATCTATTTTGGTATACCTCAACAATTGAATTATGATCAGTAAAAATGGCCATGACATGGGATCTTCAAAGATTGGACATCCTAGACAGAAACGTGTTAGCAATTTTTGTTAAATGACCTTTACTTTAACGTACCAGGCATTTTCTAACATAGTTTCTTGTATTTTGTATGAATGATTAACTTGTGAGAGTTTAATGACCATCCAAGTTTTACAAGATGATTGTGACTTGCATTTTCAGTACCATTTGTAATGCTATGCTTTAACCAACCAACCAACCAACCAACCACCCAACAACAACAACAACAACAACAACAACAACAACAACAACAACAACAACAACAACAACAACAACAACCACACCAACCAACCAACCAACCAACCAACCAACCAACCAACCAACCAACCAACCAACCAACCAACCAACCAACCAACCAACCAACCAACCAACCAACCAACCAACCAACAGTTTGTTCACAAATAAGTTAACCCTCTCTGGAAAATCCTAAATTGTGTAATAGTTTGGCCATTAAAATGCATTTTGATTCAATTTCTGGTGAGAAGTGTA
Source organism: Pseudochaenichthys georgianus (assembly GCF_902827115.2). Taxonomy (NCBI): domain Eukaryota; kingdom Metazoa; phylum Chordata; class Actinopteri; order Perciformes; family Channichthyidae; genus Pseudochaenichthys; species Pseudochaenichthys georgianus. Next base: position 24,191,063 of record NC_047513.1, on the reverse strand, counting down.
TATTGTACTCTTAGAATCCACGTCCAGTCGATGTGTAGGATCTATAGTTTGATAGATATTACAAAGATGAGGTCTCGCCAGGATAACGTGTATGCAGCTTCCATGTAAAGTTAGCGTGGGTGAAAACAGTTTTTCCGGTCTCGAAGTTTTCATAATAAAACCGGAAGTATTCCCCTCACTGTCAAATGATTACACAGTGATATCTGCATCACTCATCCACTAAAAAACATCAGTTATTCCTTGTTAATTACACAATATTGATTGGTTTAAATTGTGTACAATACTTTTGTGTTTTTAACCTTCGATTCAGACAAACAAACAGTTTTTTCGGAGTTAAGACACTACAGTTTCCGAAGACACTACACTACCCAGAATCCCCAGCTATCGTTTGGGACTACAACATCTGCCTTGCTTTACAAACCCCGTGATTAGTCATCAAGCCCTGTGATTGGATGTTGGAGTGGCAGTGCGACAAGGTTACGCTGAGCGTCACAGCTCTATGAAATGGAATGGAACCACGGCAGACTTTCCAAAACTGGAATTGGACGGGTCCAGCCCCCGGCTCCAGCCCCCCCAGACTTCATATTTATCTGTGGATAACCCCAACGTTTTTTTCTTATTCAAAAGAAGACCTTAACTTAAAGTATTCTTTAATGTTTAAATAAAGCCTTATTAGTTTGTCTGTTTTGCACATCCTCCTGTTAATATCTTTGGACGTCCTGCACTAAACTGTTTTATTGTGGAGATCACTACAGTATCTTCTTGATATTTTATATTCTATATTTCTATCATGCCTTCTACTTTCCCCCAATTGTGTATGTAGGCTACTCTTAATATTGAAATGTTTTCATCAAATAAAACATATTCAACAACAAAATTAAATAACGTGCTTTAACCACTAGGCGGTGCGGGTTACAAAACCAGTGGTGTAGTTAATAAAAAATAATATCAAACATAATATGACTATTAACTTTATTGTGAAATTAAAACAGAACGGTAAAGGAAAATACAGTTTCAGTCTCTCGATTTAAAGCTTATGCATTGTACCATGAACCTGTATAGACCTGTAACAGTCAACTGCATGATGAGTTGGAAAGGTAGTAAATAATATCTTTAAAAACTACAAAAAAAATCCCTTTCTATCAGCTGTGCACCGTTGGTGTAAACATAGCCTATCTACCAATTGTATCAAATATAAAAGTCAGGGTTCTATAAATAAATATCTACGGCAGATATGTAATATTTGCATTGCGGCTAAAACAATCAATGTTTTAGCCTATCAAAACCTCGTCTCTCAGAATCGAAAGAGAAAAACATATGCGCAAAACACAAAAGCATTGTACACAATTTAAACCAAAAAATGGATAAACTGATGTTTTTTAGTTGATGAGTACTTCAGATATCACTGTTAAATCATTTGATCATTGGTTTTATTATGAAAACGTCGAGACCGGAAATACTGTTTTCAACCCGTAACTTTACATGGAGGCTGCCACATACCTCAAATCGTCTTCGTAATATCTATCAAACTATAGATCCTACATATCGACTGGACGTGGATTCTAAAAGTACAATATACACTTCTTGCTAGAAATCTAATCAAAAAGCGTTTTAATGGCCAAACTATCCTACAATTTAGGATTTTACAGAGGGGGTTATTTGTGAATAAACGACCATCTGTAACGTTTGCATTCAACGGGAGCACCAGAGGGCGAACACTTTAAAACGTAATTATAGGACGTGTTAAGCGCTTGAACAAACGACATATTTGGTCGTAATAAGGGCCTGAACAATCGGCCCATTTGGTCGTATGAGTTGGAGGACTTGTTGAAACACTCTTTGCTCCTGAAGCTAACAAAACTAAAATGGTCCTACTACTCACCGTTTCTGATGTAATGCTTTATATCAGATGAAGCCAAGGTCGGATTCCCTTGTGTGAGTCTCCCACTTCTGCACTCAGTAAATCAATAACACCTGTATGGATCCCACTGCGGGATGGACAAATGAGTGAAGGAATGAAGGGAGAGAAAATTGCTGCTCGCTGTGGTGAGTGACAGGCGAGACAGAGGTGGTGTTAGAGGGAATGAGAGTGGAGGAAGTCAATGTGAGGAGGTGAGGGGGGCTTTGAACAGAGTTTCATATAAAGTAAAGCAGAGCATTTTCTTTTCATTGATTCGGCAGAGAATTGGGTGAAAATCTCAGAAAACTGTCAGTTTTATTATAAAACAATACTGCCATGTCAGAATATGTCATCATCATTCATGCGCTGTATATGAAAAATATCCTCAGTCCCTGAACAGCATTACTGGTTATATAACTCATATGTCAGCATTAGATGTATTTACATTCTTGTCCTGTTGTGACAATAAACCGAGAGGAACAGCATTTGAGTAAAAGTGATTATTACTGGATATATTATTCATTTGTTATGAGTTGAATATTTCATGACCTGCGAGTAGAATTGCACTGATTATTTCTCAGTCTGGGTCAAAACTCAGTGGAAATCATCCGAGTCTGAACCAGAAAAAAAACTTGTGTTTTCTGTAATACTGTAAATCTTATCAGGACAGTGGTTTTGGGGAATGGCAATACACCCCCTGCTCAAATCTCTGCAACAAATCTCAAGCTCCTACCCCCATTGATTTGCTGGATCCACTGAGCTGGTGAATAAAATATACGGCATATTGGCTATTTATGATGTTGTGGTTATGTTGCTGTAGGAGTACAAAAAGCCCTTTAGTTGATTTTCTCTATATGGCCTCAGTAATCGTGCATCAGGACTACAGGCATCACTGGAGAGAGATGCATTGCACCAATTTGTTGTACTCACTGTAGCAGCAGGATTCATACTCAATGTTTGCACACTTCAAGCCCTCTGGAACAGGCTGTCCTGCTGTTAAATAAAGGCAACAATACTGTCGCAATGCCTTCTTTCAGAATACTCAAACACCCCAACAGCTGAAACGACACAATACTGTTTCAAATTTTGATTTTCTCTTCAGCTGAAGGACAAATAGTATGCTAGAGTTTTGCATTCTGCTGAATATTCATGGAGTTTGCAATGAAATGAAATGTTAATGAAAGATTTATATCTGCTCAGGCTATTGACATCCCTGATGACCTGAGGGATAAGCCTGGAGTGTTTTGCCCAACCTGGACCTGAAGTGCAAATGTTCAATTTAGCAGTAAAGTGCACTGGCTTGTAGATCCTGGCGCAGTGCTGTTAGCTTTTTTGTCTGGGTCAAAACTAATGGGGCAGGATTTGAGATGATAAAATATGTATTTACTTCTTAAGGCATGACTTTTCACTCTGCCTCTCGCTCCAGTTAAAAGCAAATAACTTCACCACTTCAGTATGGGCTTGAGTTTCACACAAAGCCTTTCTTACAGGAAAATCGGAACAGCAGTACAGTACGCTGATGCGACAGCAACGTAATGCATTACATCTCAGCATGAAGCACCTGTAGCGCTTGACTCTCTGCAGTGGCTTCCATGGCAACTATGGTCAGTCTGCGTATGGAGAAGCTAATGGACATCATGCACAGCAGAGGAGGTCGTTCCTGGTGAAGGAGAAACGGTCAAGTTGTCAGGGAGAGGTGGATTGAGTAGAACATAAGTGGTGAAGGAAACAGCAAATAGGAACGGAAAGCTACATGTGATGAGGGGGGAAACTGATTATTGCTACTTCAGTTTAGGAATGATTTTCTTGCCATTAGAGGAGTTAAAGTTAGAGTAAATGAGAATATTGATGCCAATATTATATGAATATCATGTAAGCCAGTCAGCTTAGCTTAGCATAAAGAAGGGAGAAAAAGCTAGCCTGGCTCTGTCTACTTGTCACTGCCTCGAAGCACCTCTTAGAGCTAACAAAATCCCAGGTAATACATCATTTCTGTAATGTATAAAACAACTATAAAACCTGTTTTAGCCATTAGTACTTTTGTAGTATTATACATATATATGTAGTTTCACAACTACACTGAAGGAACAAAAACAAGGTCAGTAAATAGGGTCAATGTAAGGGGCGGCAATGACGTGCATGCCTAACACAAGAATAGAAAAAGACAGACAAAATCCTCACACTTTTGAACAGCAAAAGATGAAATCTTAAGGCCCTGACACACCAACCCGATTTTGGGAGTCAGAGGCCGTCAGAGGCTGTCGGGCATTCGCGGCGCCGTAGTCAGGTTGGTGTGTCCCGCACCGTCGACCGGTCTGGCAGTCGGACCAAATAATCACTCTGATTGGCTGTTCAGCTAGCAAATCAGTGCATGAGAAGCGAAGCGGAAGTGAGGGACGTAAACAAACGATTTAAGAAGGCACACACAGACTGCTATTCATTTTCATCTCATCATGGCGATCTGGAATGATGCAAACGAAGACCTGCTCATCACCTTGATCCAGGAGAGGCCAGCTCTGTATGATATTACGGAGAAAAGATACTCTTCTTCTTCTCTGTCTTCCGGTTGTTGCCTCTTTTGAATGACGAATACACACTACCGCCGCCTGCTGGTAAGGAGAGTTATTGCCACTCACGCACTGAAGTCGGTGCGGTGTGTTCCCGTGCGACACATGGCCAAAACGCAGGAGAACACGGCCAGGCAACAGCCGACTTCAGCGTCGGCTCCTCTGGTGACTGCTTGGTGTGTCAGGGCCTTTAGCCTACACTTTGAATATCAAAACTCTACTGCATTTAAATCTCTAACAAACCACCTTTGTCATGCGTAAATTCTCCCAGCACCAGACCACAGTTTACTTTAGCAAATGGCTAAACTACGCAATAAATGTTGATATACAGTTTATAAGATTTAAGATAAAACGTTGGTAGAACAAATGCATAATGTTTGCAGCTTTATGAGAGAGTATTTTTCCGATTATTTCTGTTCCCCCTTATTCCCAGTCTTTACACAAAGTTAGGCAAAACTAATATAATCGAAGATAAGCTAGCCAGCTGCTTGTTGAATACTTACATTTAGTGTACTGACACAAAAGAGTGATCTTCTCTAATGTGAGACAAAAATGGGAATAAACACATTTTCCAAAATGTTGAACTATTCCTTTAAAAGCAACAGCTCTGAATTGGAGAATATGGCGAAATGTTCTATTCAGATGCTGCCTTTCATTCTGAAGATAGTCATTTCCATCAGTGCCTTGTTTTTATCAGATGCAATACAGTTCACAGTCCCAGTGGAGATTTATATCAAAAAGTTGGTTTTCCAGAAGGGAAATTAAATAAGCCATGGTTCAAAATAACATAATTTATAGTTTCAGATCTATCCCACATTGAATACTGTTTGACAAACTGGTCGTTTGCTTGTGCTACAAACCTGAAACCCATAGAACAAAAGAGAGCTATCAAGGTGTTTGACAGAAAGCCAAAATCATACCACCACTGTACCACCCTTGAAAAACACAATTTATAAATGTTTCCATGGACTGACCCCCCCTCCCTTAGGGGAATTCATCCACAAAAAACACACGGACGCTGCACTAGTATCTGTATTATTGTGTTGCATTGTTGGAGAAGCCTGTGACCTAAGATTTTCAACGACATAATTACTCTGTAGCTATGTTAGTTTGACAATAAAGAACCTTGAACCAACTCGGTCAGAAGTCAGAGGAGACTGTGAAGTCCACCGCAGACGGACCACTTTTGGACCAAATGTACTCCATTAAAAGCAGCTCTTTCTGGAATAGCCTCCCAACTGAGATACGGGATTGTCCCTCTCTCAATAGTTTTAAAGGTCAACTCAAAGAATGGTTGAGAAACAAACAGACGTGCAATCACCGCTAAATGCACTTTAGCACAGGGGTATCTCCTCTCGCACTTTAGCTCTTGTATCTTATCTTGCACTTTACATGTCGTTGCTGCTATATTGTACTGCCATGTGGTAAATACTTGTGTATGCTGCTCTTGCTCTTTTGCACTTTTTGCACATCATGTATTTGTTTTTGCTATGTGTATAATTGTTATGTTCTTACATGTTGTATGTGAGGGACTGTGGATGGAAATTAGCTCCAAGCTAAAATTCGGCATATTTACACTATTTGCATTTTTTTGTTTTAAGTGTTCATTAAGTAAGGGATAATGTGCTGCGACGCGGTCATTATGGGGAAAAGAACACCGACAGGCTGATCAGGAGCCCGACGCGAAGCGGAGGGATCTAGATCGGCATGAAGGTGTTCTTTTCCCCATAATGACCAAGTCGCTGCACATTATCCCGCTTATTACATGGCCACATTCTCAACAAAGTAACGTTATGACTCCCAATATTAATTGAAATGCTTTTATGGATTTAGAAAATGATTTTATTGATTTAAAAAATAGTTTTATGTATTGATTTAAATTGACATGCATCCGCGAAGAAAAATAGTCCGATGTTACTGTTTGAACTAACGTAGCAACGGCAGGAACTGCTTCGATAGCGTTTTTGAGGAGCTTTCTGATTACAGATTTGAAAACATCGCTGCTTGCTTTAAAAGTAGCACAATTCATTATGTCAAACCTTGGAAAGTATCTCGATATCCCTGCCCTGATGCCAAAGTAACTGCACACTGTATGTTTTGCCATTTGATGTATATGTCTGGACCGCTGCGTAAAAAGGAGGGTTTCTGCCCGTTACTTCTCCGCTGTTTTCTTGTCCCTCTTGTCTTTTTCTTTTCTTCACTGGGGACTCATCAGCCACTAACTATTACTCCAAATTACTGTGCTCTCCAAATATATTAAAATGAATGTTAAAATCCTCCATGTTGCTATCACACGACAGCGGAAAACTAAAGACAATCAGACAGTTTGCTTGCTTTTCAAACTGTTACATTTGAAAAACAGTGAGAGCGTCTCTTGTCAGTTTGAAAAGCCAACGGTAGGACCTGCTTGCGTTTTTGAGGAGCTTTTTGATTACAGATTTGAAAACATCGCTCCTTGCTTTAAAAGTAGCACAATTCATGATGTCAAACCTTGGAAAGTATCTAGATATCCCTGCCCTAATGACAAAGTAACTGGCAAGTGAATATGTGTCGCCGTTTGATGTCTATGTCTGGACCGCTGCGTAAAAAGGAGGGTTTGTGCCCCGTTACTTCTCCGCTGTTTTTCTTGTCCCAGTTCGAAAAGCAAACTGCATGCAGTTTGCTTTTCGGCCCAACTGTATACAGTTAAATCGACCGGACTTCTTTCTGAAGATGTGAGCGTCCTTAACAACGGTCAATAAGTCCTTGACAGCGGTCTGTCTGTTCGGTATTAACAACGTGTCACGTGTTCTGAATTGACCAATCAGAATCGAGTATTCAACTAAGCCATGTAATAATGCACATTATTACATGGCTTAGTTGAATTGACCAATCAGAATCGAGTATTCAACTAAGCCATGTAATAATGCACATTATTACATGGCTTAGTTGAATACTCGATTCTGATTGGTCAATTCAGAACACGTGACACGTTGTTAATACCGAACAGACAGACCGCTGTCAAGGACTTATTGACCGTTGTTAAGGACGCTCACATCTTCAGAAAGAAGTCCGGTCGATTTAACTGTATACAGTTGGGCCGAAAAGCAAACTGCATGCAGTTTGCTTTTGGAACTGGGACAAGAAAAACAGCGGAGAAGTAACGGGGCAGAAACCCTCCTTTTTACGCAGCGGTCCAGACATAGACATCAAACGGCGACACATATTCACTTGCCAGTTACTTTGTCATTAGGGCAGGGATATCTAGATACTTTCCAAGGTTTGACATCATGAATTGTGCTACTTTTAAAGCAAGGAGCGATGTTTTCAAATCTGTAATCAAAAAGCTCCTCAAAAACGCAAGCAGGTCCTACCGTTGGCTTTTCAAACTGACAAGAGACGCTCTCACTGTTTTTCAAATGTAACAGTTTGAAAAGCAAGCAAACTGTCTGATTGTCTTTAGTTTTCCGCTGGCGTGTGATAGCAACATGGAGGATTTTAACATTCATTTTAATATATTTGGAGAGCACAGTAATTTGGAGTAATGGTTAGTGGCTGATGAGTCCCCAGTGAAGAAAAGAAAAAGACAAGAGGGACAAGAAAACAGCGGAGAAGTAACGGGCAGAAACCCTCCTTTTTACGCAGCGGTCCAGACATAGACATCAAATGGCAAAACATACAGTGTGCAGTTACTTTGGCATTAGGGCAGGGATATCGAGATACTTTCCAAGGTTTGACATAATGAATTGTGCTACTTTTAAAGCAAGCAGCGATGTTTTCAAATCTGTAATCAGAAAGCTCCTCAAAAACGCTATCGAAGCAGTTCCTGCCGTTGCTACGTTAGTTCAAACAGTAACATCGGACTATTTTTCTTCGCGGATGCATGTCAATTTAAATCAATACATAAAACTATTTTTTAAATCAATAAAATCATTTTCTAAATCCATAAAAGCATTTCAATTAATATTGGGAGTCATAACGTTACTTTGTTGAGAATGTGGCCATGTAATAAGCGGGATAATGTGCAGCGACTTGGTCATTATGGGGAAAAGAACACCTTCATGCCGATCCAGATCCCTCCGCTTCGCGTCGGGCTCCTGATCAGCCTGTCGGTGTTCTTTTCCCCATAATGACCGCGTCGCAGCACATTATCCCTTACTTGTCCCTGCTAAATAAACGATTAAATGAAAGGTCAGACTCAAATTCTAAACACCTATACTCTTCACGAGGTAAGACAAGTGTTATGCTATACGTTTTATACATTTAGCATAATCACATAAGTTAAACGCTCACATTTTCTCTGAGGTTTGAATTTGTTTTTCCTGTCTGGCTGTGTGATTGTGATTGCTGCCTTGTTTTGTTTATTTTGATTACCATTTTTATGGATTATGTTGTGCCCATGCTCCTCGCTAGACACTAGACAGGGATCTGGATCTGAATAAATCCACCTGATGAAAGAATACAAAATGAAAGAAAGCTGAAAAGAGATGGAGGAAGAAGTGGAAGGGGGGGGGCAGAAGATGGAAAGATATTGCAGAGGAGTGACTCAGTCTCTCTCCTCATGCCAGCTGTGTTTCTATCAAACTGACTGACTGGTTTGGATCGGTTTGGATTCAATAGAGGCTTGACTGGTTCATCAGAGTTTGACGGACAGCTCGTTGACGCTATCAGCTGATGTCCAAACCATTCTGGGTGGGCGTGTTTTATCTCTGCGACGGGGAAACAGAGCGCAGTCGATAGTCCTTACAGGAAAACCTAAGCTATCCATTGAGTCTGACTCACATCTAGATGTACGTCAGGCTGAGTGTGTGTATGTGTGTGATGGTTGTTTACAGACTTGTAAATGAACATTGATTCCCAAAACGGTCTACCTCAACAATCAGTTATCAGCTTGCACAATAAGAGGACTCTCAAACAGCGAGACAGAAGAGGAGAAGCCGAGAGATAAAGACGGTCTCTTATCTGTGATTGACCGTCCAAAAGTGTTTTTGTTTGTGTTTATAAACCTCACAACTGGAGGGAAACAATCACAGTGCGAGACACGTACGCATTTGCCATGAATGCAATGTCATTATCAGCAGATGTTTATTAAAGAGGACGTATCCTGCTCTTTTTCAGGTTCCTATTTGTATTTTATGTTTCCATGCTTTAATGTTCAACAAGCTCTTTATTGTTCTCATACTGCCTGTGCTGCAGCACCTCTTTTCACCCTCTGTCTGAAACCAGAGCCCAGTCTGCTCTGATTGGTTAGCTGGCCGGCTCTGTTGTGATTGGTCAACCGCTTAGAGATGTCCAACCCCTTAGCTTATCACGTACAATGTGTTGTAGTGTTAGCCAATAATAGCACGGGTGTTACATAGTGATGTCACTTTTTTACGGAGGTAAACAAAGGAGTCCAATAACCTGTTTAATATTTCTCCTGAAACAGGCTCAGGGTAAATTGCTTCTCTTTGCATAAACTAGAGTGGAATAACATAAAAACAGTGTGATTTGTGTTAGATTGTGAGCATCCTAGCCACAGTGCCAAATCCGGCAGCCATAACTCTAACTGTACCAGACTTAGAAAGCCACCTTTAATCATATAATTTGCAAAATCTCAACAGTTGTTATTGTTTTACGATATAGTTAGTTGGAGTCTTTGCTTCAGTGAGAAGTATTAATGTGTATCAGTCAAGCAGGTTTTCAAAGACCCTCATTTCTAACAAGGAGACACACTTTTGTGTGTGCAAAAGACCTCCTTGACCTTACTGGAAACTATGAATTGGTTTAAATAATACAAGTGCATTTCATCTTAATTAGAGAAGATAGAACCATCAGATTTCATTTCAGACTGATTATGTGTCTGAAATATTATTGCATTATTATATAAAAATCCTTTCTAATTGCACTGCTGATGGTGAAAAAGCATCTAGAAATGTAAATCGTTATATTTTACATGTACATATATAACATGTATATAGATACAACCCAGTCTCACGGCATTTCGTGTTATAGTCACTAAATTAATTTATTGATTCGTGTTCACCAACAGAATTTCCTCCTTTTTTTCGTGTCACACAGAACAATTTTAAAAGCAATGTAAATAATAACAACATTTTAGAAGGAACAAAATATTTAAAAAAATACAGATTTCAGTATTCTGACACAGAACGATTTTAGAAGCAATGTATTTCTATTGGTAGTATGTTTCGTGCCTGCACCAAATAATAACAAATTAGAAGGAAAAAAAGATTTAAAAATACAGATTTCAGTATTCTGAGGCTCTGAGCCCCATTTATTTTCCTCGCGGAGGGCAAAAAAAGTCAGACATTAAACAATTTAAAATAAAAACAATAATTGTGGCTTGATATTAAGAAAGAAAAATGTGTTATGAACCACACAGCTTCTGGTCTTCCAAGACCCGACCGGATAAAAAGACGTGGTGCAGGCACGAAAACATACTATAGAAATACGTTTTGCCCTGCAGTCAGGATTTGAGTCACGGATTTACATTTCATAAATTGTTTGGCCATTGCCTTCTGCCAGGGCCGTCCCTGGCCAACTTGAGGCCCCATGCAAAGTTATATGATGAGGCCCTCTGTTTCGCGAACGTCGACGGGGGGGGGGTTCTAGTGAAGCCGTGCCACGCCACACTAAATGCGCCGCTTAAGCGCAAAGGTGCGCCGCATCTGCGGCTCAGTTGAGGCTCAGTTGCGGCTCCCTCCGCAAGATGAGGCCCCACGCAGTCTGCGTGATCGGCCTGTAGGGAGGGACGGCCCTGCCTTCTGCCCCCTTTGCCTTATCCTCATTATTTTGGGAAACCTGCATCACTGTGGGGGTGTATGCACATTAAACAGCATGAGAGGAACTCTCCCCTCATCTCAGCTCCCCATGCAGAGGACACCATATGCCATACACACACCCACACCCACCCCCCACCCCCACCCCCACACACACACACACACACACACACACACACACACACACACACACACACACACACACACACACACACGCACGCACGCACGCACGCACGCACGCACGCACGCACACACACACACACACACACACACACACACACCACACACACACACACACAAATGTGCGCTTGTTAGACCCTGGGATGCAGTGCTTAGGTGTAATTTTCTCAGCATCTAGATAAGCTTTCCGTCTCTGACTGTATTTTGGAAAAACACAACAGCCAGCAAGGTGGCAAACAGGCCAGACAAAGAGGCACAGAGTGGATGTGAGGGGTCCTAGTGAGGAAGAAGTTGCCACTCATGGCTCACCTCTCTGTTTTGACATCTCTTCTTGTCTGAATAAATTGATTCTCCGCTGGGTGTTCAGTGCTGACAACTGAATCAAGTGGGAAATGTGTGAAACATGAGTCTGAACCATAGGTCTGAACGCAGAAATCACCCAAGGTGGCGGTTGAAGTGAGGATTGTTGTAATAATTACATTTCTCTGGGGTCAGTAGGCATGTTCATGTATTTCAGGCGGGAAGAAGCTATTCTCTAAAATGCAAGCGCTGTGTGACAATTCAAAGTAGAAAGTAGGTTGGAATTGAGGTAAGGTCCTTTCGACATTCTATATTGCTTTTACACAATGTATTCTCCTGAAGCTCAACTTCTTCATTAAATGTTGTTCTTGCTGAGTCAATACATGTTTATTCTTCCCTCCTCTTTTGTCTGTTTTGTTTGTCTGAGTTTGAAAGGGCCACAGCATACCTTCAGAGTGTCTCCACTCTCCAGGCTGCAATTCACCATGGTTTTGATGTGTTAAAGAAAAAGCTTCTCACATATATAGTTATTTGGATATATATGCAGTGTGCAAGTTCACACATGTTAAAGTGGTAGGATGCTATTGTGATGAATAAGTATAAGCATTCTGCATCCCATGTACAAATGTGGTCCATCAAACACAGGACTATGACACAGTCAAACGGATACGTTCAGTTCACGATTCCCCAAAAAACATAATCATTTTCAATGTGTCAATGTTTCAAATCACAGCATTGTATGAGTCATAACCACTCTCGTACCTCACTTGAAAGACAGCTACAACTAGCAGCCAATCAGCTTCACCTATAGGCTGGAAACAAGGATAAACAACTCTCCTGTCTCCTGTAAAGCTCTACTGTATATAGCACATACATTTTCCACGTTAGAGCTATGATTAGGCTATGAGCAGTTGCCAGGCGACTCCAGGAAGTTGCCTCCAAAATAAAGTCCAGCACAAACTCCCCTCAGCTACCGCAGTTTGCCAACTTCCCCCCTACGAGTACTTCCTACATGATCTTATTATGTTTCTCTGTATTGATCCCGAATAAGGACTTCAAAAGACGACACACTAAGACATGTATTCACTCTGCAGTGTGAGGAAATCCACCTCAGAGAAGCAGCTTAAGTAAAAAGAGGACACTGTAGTTGGTCACAAAATGAAATTCAGACGTCAGGATAATGTACACAACCCAGTCCGGATAAATTCCTGATCCTTTTGTGTGGATTCAGGCTCCCCCACCCCCTACGCTACATTAGCTACAGTATCTGGGTCAGACAGAAGAGAACAGTGTGACTCACAAGCGTTTTTAGTGTGTATCTGTATGCTGTAAGTATCCTCTTCGAGCCTGGCAGGATGGACCGAGCTCAGCCCTCCTGTGCCCCTCTTTCTGTAGAGGTTTTTCTGAGGCATTTCAGGATGTTTGGCACTTCTGCAGAAACCCATCAAGATCTTAAAAGCAAATCTCGTCTGAATCCATCACTGTGTGTGCATAGATTGAAAATATATTACACAAATTCATTGGATTATGGATGAAAAATAAATGCAAGATGTCCAGCAACCAGGCTCATCAATAATACAATGATGTGCTGTGAAATATCAGCAGATGCTTAACCTCTTGAATAGATGGTGTGAATGCCGGGAGCAATGTGATAACTACACGGCAAAATGAAAATAGAACCGCAGCTGCTTCCCTCATCACATTAGGACCTGCGAATCACCTTGGAAGCATATGAAAACTGTCATAAATTCATGAATATGTTGAGCTGTCCTGCCACCTGCACATCCATCTAACTCTGGTTGAGTTTTTCATGGTTTTAAAATAATAAATCACCAAAAATGTATGAGTTTGGTATATAGCACACCACCTCAAGGCTTCAAAAGATTTGTAGTCTATTTCTTAGAGGACAAAAGTGACGGAAACAAACTTTTTCTTTCACCAAAGCACCTTGGTAGTTTCTCAATTCTACAAAGCGCACACATTTGTATCCTGTGGCCAGTGGCTAGTTTTCAACCCTAAGAGTGACTTACTTTGGTAGGCTTGGATTCATTGCTGTGTACAATTGACTCTCTTGTGTGACTTCTGGTTGCAAAAAAACAAGATGACGAGGGTGAGAATTCCTCGTTTGTCTTTAAATGATGGTCCACAAACCCATTAGTGATGTCAGTGAGCACTTCAGTCGATGTAATAGACAGTATAGTCCTCATTCAAGGTTGTGTTGGACTCTTTTCATATGTTTTACATCCCATTTGGCCGATACTGAACGGTATAAAAATGCAATGTTTAGCTAAAAAACCTAAAAGAAAAACTGTGAATATTAACTATTGGCACAAGAATGCATCCTGATTGTTAACATTTCACAGACTGGTAAAAGAGTAATTGATATTCAGACTATTTTGAACTAATTTATTACTGACTATGTTGTGTTTCTTTGTCTCACGACTAGTCCTCTCACCTTTGATGTCCTCTCTTCCTCTCCTTGTTCTCTTTACCCTCTTCATCCTTTTGTTCAAGGATGTCCTTATGAGTCATCTGAATCAGAGATGACGCTCTCTTTCTTCTCCCTCTCTCTTACTGCATTATTGATCAGAGCGATCCAAGCAGACTCACGGTAACACACACACACAGAGGTTTGAATCACATCTACCCATTTCCGTTAGATAAGACCATTAACCGATCCAAGAAATGGAAAAAGGTGTGTCATGTGTGTGTGTGTGTGTGTGTGTGTGTGTGTGTGTGCGTGCGTGCGTGCGTGTGTGTGTGTGTGTGTGTGTGTGTGTGTGTGTGTGTGTGTGTGTGTGTGTGTGTGTGTGTGTGTGTGTGTGTGCAGCAGCAGGAAACTGCACGTGACTGAGATCTATAATTCAACACTATATTACATCCAGGTCTTCTTCAAACGTTTTCTCAAGGCGAAAAAATCAATTTCATTGTCCTGAAATGGTTGAAAGCGTTTTTTATTTCAGGGCAGCAGTGAGTAGCACTTTACTGTGACACTGCAGGAATGAACACTGGTATATTTTCTAGTCTTTCTTTCTTTTGATAATTTTTTGGCGGATAGGAAGCAATGTTACTTTGAATGTGTTGCTGTTTTCTTGCCAAAAAGACACTATCGACAAATATTGACATGTTGTCATTGTAGAATTTGGAGATACTTGTACTATAATCACAGACACAGGCACTATTTTGAATAATGATACTTCTACTAACTGTAAAAAGTAAATGCTGCTTCAATTTAATAATACAGCATGATACACTATCGCAGTGAGCATAAGATACTAGATTGTTGAAGTGTTTCTTTTATGTGTTAATGCCATCTTCAGAATAAAGGATCTAAACACTTTTTGTCCAGCTTTGTAAACAGACTTTAGGCTAATTTACTAAAAAAAAAAGTGTTAGCAGTACTGGCAGAGAGACAGAGGTGGGAGAAGTACTCAGATCTTGTACTCGAGTGAAAGTAGAAGTACCAGAGTGTAGGAAGACTCTGTTACAAATAAAAGTCCTGCATTAAAAACGTTACTCAATTAAAAGTACAAAAGTATTAGCATCAAAATATACTTAAAGTACCGACAGTTAAAGCATTCATTGATGCATTCAAGTGTTATCAAAGCTGGTAAAGGTGCAGCTAGTTTTAAAGGTCCCATGTCATGCTTTTCCGGTTATTACCATAGGGGTTATGACCCGTCCCCTTGTGTGTTATGTAGCTTTGTCTGCATGTAAACGGTCTGCAGAGTCACAAACCCTCAAAGTACACCCTGTAGCGAGTAAAACTCTAACACAGAAAAGACCTGTCTATGCTGCCCCAGAACGGCTCGTTGGAGATTTCTCTTTTTCTTCCTGGGTACAGTGGCGTGCCCATACCCAAATGGACCCATTGGCCGTTACGTTAAGTCCAACGTCAGACCAATCCGCGGACTTCCTCACACACACACACACACACACACACACACACACACACACACACACACACACACACACACACACACACACACACACACACACACACACACACACACACCACACACACACACACACACACACACACACACACACACACACACACACACACACACACACACACACACACACACACACACGCACACAATCTTTTCTCAGCTGCAGCTCCGCCGATTTCTCCTCCCTGAGACGGCGAGGCTGTGAGTCGGTGTGTGAGCATACACACAAACTCCCAGCCAGGCTGCGGGTGTGTGTGTGTTCAGGCTGGTTTCGGGCTGGGTTTCGCTGTGTCTCGCTGTGTCTCGCTGTCTCGCAGACTGCCACAGCAAGCTGTTTAGGACAGAGAGTGAATACACATACTATACAGAGATGCTGTATGAGAAACCAATGTGATTTTGGAATATTGCACAATATAAATCTATTCTAGTAGACCTCAACAATGCAATTATGATCAGTAGAAATGACATGGGACCTTTAATGACTTTGTATTCTGCAGGGTAGCTTGTGAATTTACTCCAGGTGTAACTAAAGTCTTATTAATGTGTTGATTATGTTTCACATTATTAATCCAAATCTGCAAAGTAACTAAAGGTATTGAATATATGTAGTGGAGCAAAAGTACACGATTTACCTCTGACTTGTAGTGGAATAGAAATACAAAGTAGCATAAAATGGAAACACTCAAGTAAATTATAAGTATCTCAAAATTGTACATCAGGACAGTACTTGAGTAAACGTACTTGGTTACTTCCCACCTCTGCTTAGAGAACAACACAAATCACTGATATCTGGACAAAGCCTGTCAACCTCTCCTGGTCCTCAGCCATTAACTTCTTCTGATGGTGTCAGCGATGGTTGGGCCTGCCAAGATGAGAAGTTAATTATAAATTCTTATGATACAGAGTATATTTAAGAATAACACAAATGGGGCAAAGCCTGCGAGCTAGTTCAGGCAGTCGACTCGAGCACCAATGATACATGAACACGTGACGCACCTCGTCCCTCTTACAACCAACCAATGCATTCTCCTAAACATGCCGCTCTATTTAAGCTGCCAGATCTGCCTGCCTCTGCCTCTGCCTCGCTATGCTGCCTCTGCCTCTGCCTCTGCCTCTGCCTCTGCCTCTGCCTCTGCCTCTGCCTCTGCCTCTGCCGCTGCCGCTGCTGCTGCTGCTGCTGCTTGGCTGCCCCACCACCACCCCAGCTTCCACCCCAGCATCCACCTGTAGGCATCGGGGGGATAGTGTCACAATTCACATGTTATGTCACGCTTGTAGTTTTGTCTGTGTTGGTGTTTTTCTTGTCTTTGGGTTTCCTGTCTTATTGTGTTAAGTGTTCACCCCCGTTTCCTGCCTGTCTGCTTTCTGTCTGTTTCCCTCCCTGATTACCCGATTGTGTTCACCTGTTGTCCTTGTGTTTCTCCTCCCCTGCCCGGCTGTTTCTCGTTGTCATGATTACCCCTTCTTGTATTTAGTCTTGTCTCTGTCTGTGTTCAGTGTTGGGTCATTGTTTTGTTGGTGACGGAGTTCACCGGAGAGTGTTCTGTTCGGTATTTATCTGTATCCTTGAAATAAAGGGTTTCTCAAGAGTTATCTGCATTTGGGTCCTGCTTCCTTCACTCATCCGTGACAGAATGACCCAACCAGGAATGGACCCAGCAGACAGTTTGTACGCTGTGAAGTACAAGTTAACATGCTTGAGGAATGACTTTCGATATGCCTCCAGTACGGAAGAGAGGCAGTCAGTTATTTCTGCGGCACGCCAGGAGGTAACCTCAAGGCCCTGGTTGAGGGAGTTGCTCCCCGAGTGGGTGGAGGACTTTTTTGGCAGCGTTGAGGTCAAACCTTTTTCCCGGCCTGCTAGCTCCAGGCATGCTAGTCCCCTACCTCCCAATTCCCAACCTGACACCATACGTCTCGGCGTGTTCCGTCTGGAGTCAACCTCTGCTTCTTCCCCAGTTCCTGCTCCTGTTCTGGAGTCATGTGCTGGAAGTCGTCAGGCTTATGGAGGCCCACGGAGTATTCAGGCGGCTGCTAAGAAGAGTCGTCGCAAGGCCAGACAAGGAGCACGGGCCCCAGCAGCCATGGTTCCAGTCCCAGTACGGGCCCCAGCAGCCATGGTTCCAGTCCCAGTACGGGCCCCAGCAGCCATGGTTCCAGTCCCAGTACGGGCCCCAGCAGCCATGGTCCCAGTCCCAGTACGGGCCCCAGCAGCTATGGTTCCAGTCCCGGTCCCAGCAGCCATGGTTCCTGTCCCAGTGCAGGCTCCCGCAGCCATGTTTCCGGCTCCGAGTCCGCCCCACACAGTCATGATCCGGGCTCCAGAGCTGGATCATACAGCCATGTTTCCGGCTCCAGGGCCGGCCCCAGCGGCTATGGTCCCGGCTCCGGGAGCGCCCTATACGGCCGTGTTTCCGGCGTCGAAGCTGGAGCTTATAGACAGGATTCTGGCTTCAGCAGCCATGTTTCTGGCTGCTATTCCGGTCCCTGCAGCCAGGGTTTCGGCCCCAGTTCTGGTCCCCGCAGCCATGGTCCCGACCCCAGCTGCCTTGGTTCCAGACCCGGATCTGGTCCCGGCTGCCACGGTCCCATCTCGGGTTCCCTCCTCTGGTTCCTCCTCGAGTCCCCTCTCTAGTTTCCCTCTCGAGTTCCCTCTCGAGTTCCCTTCTCTAGTTACTCTTCTAGTCCCTCCTCTAGTCTCTCCTCGCGTCCCCTCTTTAGTCTCTGTTCGAGTCCCCTCTCTGTTTCCATCTCAAGTTCCCCCTCGAGTCCCCTCTCGAGTTCCCTCCTTTAGGCCCTCCTTTAGGCCCTCCTCTAGTCCCTCCTCGAGTCCCCTCTCTAGTTCCCCTCTCTAGTTCCCCTCTCGCGTTACTCCTCTAGTCCCTCCTCTAGTTTCTCCTCTAGTCCCCTCTGTAGTCCCTTCTCGAGTCCCCTCTCTGTTTCCATCTCCAGTTCCCTCTCAAGTTCCCTCTTTTAGTCCCTCCTCTAGTCCCTCCTCGAGTCCCCTCTCTAGTTTCCCTCTCGAGTTCCCTTCTCTAGTTACTCATCTAGTCCCTCCTCTAGTCCCCTCTTTAGTCTCTGTTCGAGTCCCCTCTCTGTTTCCATCTCAAGTTCCCTCTCCAGTTCCCCCTCGAGTCCCCTCTGTAGTCCCTTCTCGAGTCCCCTCTCCAGTTCCCCTCTCGAGTTCCCTCCTTTAGTCCCTCCTTTAGTCCCTCCTCTAGTCCCTCCTCGAGTCCCCTCTCTAGTTCCCCTCTCGAGTTCCCTTCTCTAGTTACTCCTCTAGTCCCTCCACTAGTTTCTCCTCTAGTCCCCTCTGTAGTCCCTTCTCGAGTCCCCTCTCTGTTTCCATCTCCAGTTCCCTCTCGAGTTCCCTCTTTTAGTCCCTCCTCTAGTCCCTCCTCGAGTCCCCTCTCTAGTTTCCCTCTCGAGTTCCCTTCTCTAGTTACTCATCTAGTCCCTCCTCTAGTCTCTCCTCTAGTCCCCTCTTTAGTCTCTGTTCGAGTCCCCTCTCTAGTTTCCCTCTCGAGTTCCCTTCTCTAGTTACTCATCTAGTCCCTCCTCTAGTCTCTCCTCTAGTCCCCTCTTTAGTCTCTGTTCGAGTCCCCTCTCTGTTTCCATCTCAAGTTCCCTCTCCAGTTCCCCCTCGAGTCCCCTCTGTAGTCCCTTCTCGAGTTCCCTCTCTGATTCCATCTCGAGTCCCCTCTCCAGTTCCCCCTCGAGTCCCCTCTCGAGTTCCCTCCTTTAGTCCCTCCTTTAGGCCCTCTAGTCCCTCCTCGGGTCCCCTCTTTAGTTCCCCTCTCAAATCCCCTCTCGTGTTCCCTTCTCTAGTCCCCTCTGGAGTCCCCTCTCCAGTCTCCTCTCGAGTCCCCTCTCAAGTCTCCGCTCGAGGTCCCTCTCCATTCCCTATTCAAGCCCCTACGCAAGTGTCGTTGGAGGTCCCGCCGTCTACTCCCCTGCCGGGGGTCCTGCCAACCCTGTGTCCTGTGTCGTTGGAGGTCCCGCCGTCTACTCCCCTGCCGGGGGTCCTGCCAACCCTGTGTCCTGTGTCGTTGGAGGTCCTGCCGGGGGTCCTGCCAATCCTTTCTCCTGTCCTGTTGGAGGTCCCGCAGAATACTCTTCTGCCGGGGGTCCTGCCAACCCTTTCTCCTGTCCCGTTGGAGGTCCCGCCGTCTACTCCCCTGCCGGGGGTCCTGCCAACCCTGTGTCCTGTCCCGTTGGAGGTCCCGCCGTCTACTCCCCTGCCGGGGGGTCCTGCCAGCCCTGTGTCCTGTGCCGTTGGAGGTCCCGCCGTCTACTCCCCTGCCGGGGGGTCCTGCCAACCCTGTGTCCTGTGCCGTTGGAGGTCCTGCAGAATACTCCCCTGCCGGGGGTCCTGCCAGCTCTGTGTCCTGTGCCGTTGGAGGTCCCGCCGTCTACTCCCCTGCCGGGGGTCCTGCCAACCCTGTGTCCTGTCCCGTTGGAGGTCCCGCAGAATACTCTTCTGCCGGGGGTCCTGCCAACCCTTTCTCCTGTCCCGTTGGAGGTCCCGCCGTCTACTCCCCTGCCGGGGGTCCTGCCAGCTCTGTGTCCTGTGCCGTTGGAGGTCCTGCCGTCTACTCCCCTGCCGGGGGGTCCTGCCAACCCTGTGTCCTGTCCCGTTGGAGGTCCCGCCGTCTACTCCCCTGCCGGGGGTCCTGCCAGCTCTGTGTCCTGTGCCGTTGGAGGTCCCGCCGTCTACTCCCCTGCCGGGGGTCCTGCCAACCCTGTGTCCTGTGCCGTTGGAGGTCCTGCAGAATACTCCCCTGCCGGGGGTCCTGCCAGCTCTGTGTCCTGTGCCGTTGGAGGTCCCCGCCGTCTACTCCCCTGCCGGGGGTCCTGCCAACCCTGTGTCCTGTCCCCGTTGGAGGTCCCGCAGAATACTCTTCTGCCGGGGGTCCTGCCAACCCTTTCTCCTGTCCCGTTGGAGGTCCCGCCGTCTACTCCCCTGCCGGGGGTCCTGCCAGCTCTGTGTCCTGTGCCGTTGGAGGTCCTGCCGTCTACTCCCCTGCCGGGGGTCCTGCCAACCCTGTGTCCTGTGCCGTTGGAGGTCCCGCAGAATACACCCTGCCGGGGGTCCTGCCAATCCTGTGTCCTGTGTCGTTGGAGGTCCCGCTGTCTACTCCCTTGCCGGGGGTCCTGCCAACCTTTTCTCCTGTCCCGTGGGAGGTTCCGCAGAAGACTCTTCTGCCGGGGGTCCTGCCAACCCTATATCCCGTGTCGTTGGAGGTTCTACCGGGGGCCCTGCCAGCCCCATGTCCATCACCGGTCTCGCCGGGGTTCCTGCCAACTCCTGGTCCTTTTCCGTGGGGGATCCTGCCGAAGCCTGTCCGACCGGCTCCGGTTTCTGTCCGGCCGACACCGGGTCCTGCCCGATCTCCGGAACTGGCCCATCAGCGCTTTCCTGCCCGGCCTCCTGATCCTGTCCGGTCGACACCGGCTCGAGCCCGGCCCCCCTGAGAGCCGCGGTCTTCGCCCTCGAGCCCGGCCTCCTGAGAGCCGCGGTCTTCGCCCTCGAGCCCGGCCTCCTGAGAGCCGCGGTCTTCGCCCTCGAGCCCGGCCCCCTGAGAGCCGCGTTCTTCGCCCTCGAGCCCGGCCCCCTGAGAGCCGCGGTCTTCGCCCTGGTGCCCGGCCCCCTGAGAGCCGCGGTCTTCGCCCTCGTGCCCGGCCCCCTGAGAGCCGCGGTCTTCGCCCTCGAGCCCGGCCCCCTAAGAGCCGCGGTCTTCGCCCTCGAGCCCGGTCCCCTGAGAGCCGCGGTCTTCGCCCTCGAGCCCGGCCCCCTGAGAGCCCGGCCCCCTGAGAGCTGCGGTCTTCGCCCTCGGGCCCGACCCCCTGACTCTTCCTGCCGTTGCCTTCGCCCTCGGACCTGGGTCCCTGACTCTTCCTGCCGCTGCCTTCGGTCCTCCATGGTCCCCACCTTGGACTCTGTTTTGACCCCGGGCCGTCCGCCCGAGACCCCTTCCTGGTTCTCTGCCTTGTCCCCGGGCAGTCCGCCCGAATCCCCCTTTTTGGACTGTACCTTGCCCCCCGGGCCGTCCGCCCGAGACCCCTTCCTGGTCCTCCGCTGTGTTCCTGGGCTGTTAGCCCAAGACCCGTCCTCCGGACCCCCTCCGCCCACCCTGCTTGGGGTTTTGGACTTTTTTGTTTTTGTTTTTTTAGGGACGTCTGGAATCCGTCCCTTGAGGGGGGGGTTCTGTCACAATTCACATGTTATGTCACGCTTGTAGTTTTGTCTGTTGGTGTTTTTCTTGTCTTTGGGTTTCCTGTCTTATTGTGTTAAGTGTTCACCCCCGTTTCCTGCCTGTCTGCTTTCTGTCTGTTTCCCTCCCTGATTACCCGATTGTGTTCACCTGTTGTCCTTGTGTTTCTCCTCCCCTGCCCGGCTGTTTCTCGTTGTCATGATTACCCCTTCTTGTATTTAGTCTTGTCTCTGTCTGTGTTCAGTGTTGGGTCATTGTTTTGTTGGTGACGGAGTTCACCGGAGAGTGTTCTGTTCGGTATTTATCTGTATCCTTGAAATGAAGGGTTTCTCAAGAGTTATCTGCATTTGGGTCCTGCTTCCTTCACTCATCCGTGACAGATAGTTATCTTATCACTCAATGTTCTTTGTAAATCTGTGGAGTGATGAGGCCCGAGCCTGGACGCCAAACTCAAACTATATGCTGCTTCTAATAAACATATAAAGAAACACGTGAGTTGTCTGACTGAACTAAAATAAATCTAAAACGGAATGAATTGGTAGTTCAAGTCGTTGAGGGTGCTTTCCCAGTAAACAAATCATCTTTCTTTAGTGTTTCCTTTTGACTAGTGCAATTAAATAAAGGATTGGTTCCCCCAAATAACAAAATGAAATTCAAAGCAAAAAAAACACAACAAATAAGGCACCATATGTTCAGACCTCCTGGAGATACCTTTGGTAAAAGTTTGAATACAATCTGCTGACATTGTATACTGTATGGACATTTTCAATTCCTTAAAGGGGCCATATTATGCACATTTCCAGGTTCATATGTGTGTGTTGTGCCTCTACTGTGACATGTTTACATGCTTTAATGTTCAAATAGGTTTTTATTTCACTCATACAGCACCTCTTTTCACCCTCTGTCTGAAGCCAGAGCCCAGTCTGCTCTGATTGGTTAGCTGGCCGGCACTGTTGTGATTGGTAAACCATTTAGAGATGTCCCACCCCTTAGTCACAATGTGTTGGAGCGCTAGCCAATAGAAGCAACAGAGTAGTGATTCCAAGGAAGTAAACAAAGTAGTCAAATCGAGGCGTTTCAGGCACATCACATCAAAGGGAAAAACAGACACAACGCATTATAGAGCCTCTTTAATAAGCACCAACGATTTCCGTCTTCTCCTCTGTCTGGGTTCATTTTTATCCCATGACCCAAGTCTGAAAATACAGAGAACTGATCAAACTCCATCCGATGATATAGGCTACAGAAAGAAGCTCATCCTGGGAAACTCTTACTTAGTGGACATAAGCTGAGACCTTCAATCTTGACTTTTTTTGAGAGTTGAGCGAGTGTATTGACCTTCTAATACTTGTTAGCTAGGTGAACATAATGATAGATGTAATTTTGCCAGAGCACCAACAAAAAAACCCTATGCTGGGTCCAAATGTTGCAGCTTCAAATCACACATATATAGTGGATAAACCATGCTACAATGTTAAAACACCATTTGTGTGAGTGTGTGTGTGTGTGTGTGTGTGTGTGTGTGTGTGTGTGTGTGTGTGTGTGTGTGTGTGTGTGTGTGTGTGCGCGTGTGTGTGTGTGTGTGTTGTGTGTGTGTGTGTGTGCGCGTGCAAGAATTGTAATTACCTGTTAAAAGATGTAGTCAGTATCCTATTTCAAGTATTACAATGTTAAAATAAAAAACGCCATTATTTTCTATGTGAAGCAAAAAAGTGGAACGAAGCACAGTGTTATTTCTAAGGTTATTCACATTGGTATCGACAAACAAAGGCTTTAACACTTCTTCTTGTATAGTTAGGTTATCTTAAAGTCATTTTAACTTCAGCTCGGCTGTTAACCAGAACTAAGAAGATAGAGCACATTATTGAGATTAAGCCGTTCGGGACAGGCTTCTTGTTCAGGGTATTTTTTGTATGTTTATTCCATGCTATTTTAGCTTTAGTTTTAAAAATCAGCACTCATATCGGAAAGTATGAAGGCAAGTATCATGCATCCCTATCAAGCAGCACTTCTTCAGGTCTGTGTTCCTTAAAATAATCCAATCCTGCTTCTGCATGTTCTAACTTAAATCATCAATGATTCACAGCAGCCCTTTAAAAGGCTGGTTAACTGACTTTGTGC
This sequence comes from Pseudochaenichthys georgianus, assembly GCF_902827115.2. Taxonomy (NCBI): domain Eukaryota; kingdom Metazoa; phylum Chordata; class Actinopteri; order Perciformes; family Channichthyidae; genus Pseudochaenichthys; species Pseudochaenichthys georgianus. The sequence continues at coordinate 24,167,069 of NC_047513.1, read as the reverse complement.
ATCCTCTTTGCAATAACAGCGCCTGTCTGGTGTCTGGATTCATAATTCAACAAGGAGTATTTTAGTGATGATGGCCTATCCCAGACAAAAGCCAAGATGAGGAGGAGGCGTCTTCTTCACAGCCATCCCTATATTTAAACCCCCTCATCCAGCCTTACACACAATCACACCTCCCTCTCTCAATTTCTCTTTATTCCCTACAGTACATCTTCTCTTTCATCTTTCTTTCTTCTTTCTCAACCGCCTGTGTTAATTCTGTTATCATCTGCTCCTTTTCAACCTCAGACCCATCTTCATCGCTCAGTTTATTCCCTCTTCATCATCCTCCAGGACCATCCATCTCTGTTTCAGCCCCTCACCCACTCTTACTTCATACTCACTGGCTCTTTCTTCCATCTCCTTTCCCTATAGGGGGTCAATGCTGCCAGTCTGTCTCGCTATTGATCGCACACACATGTCCACACATGAACCTCCACACACACACACACACACACACACACACACACACACACACACACACACACACACACACACACACACACACACACACACACACACACACACACACACACACACACACACACACACACACACACACACACACACACACACACACACACACACACACACACACACACACACACACACACACCTCCCAGGGTGTATTGGACATCCCTCTGTCCTGCTGTGTTACCGATCTGCTCACCAAGGTGAGGGGCATCTGTCCGTGTTTCATTACTCTGCCCACTCAGCTGAGAGGGGGAAGTTCTGGTTATCTGGCAACCCGATGACGACCTGGGTTGCCATTATGTGTGTGGTCATTACCTTTAGTGTTAATAATTTGAACAATCAAGTTTAATTGACAATACAAAATGAGAAAGGGTTAACATTGTGATCAGATATTTGTCGTGATAGCCAACTTAGTTAAAAAAATCAGATGCTGTTTCCGCTACAACCGCTACAACGGCCGAAATACTTTCCCATTTAAATAATCGCGCTGCAGTTTCAAAAACGAAGAAAATATACAAACAACAGTGACAGTTGGCCAACATTATAATCCCTGAACGTCAACAAGCAATCCGGTCCAAGCTGTGTGCGTCACTTTTTAGTGTCCCCTGGTTTGTGTTGTGTTTTGAGCTTCTTGCAGTATTTCGTTTATGCAGCGATTTTAGAAAACACTGCGTATGTTTCATCAAGTCGATTAATGTTTTGTTAAATGCTGGGCAATGGGAACATTTGTTTTGTCATATTGATTTTTTTATATTTGCATATTAGTGAGTTCCTCCCAATGAAAGAGTTTTGGGCCTTGTAGCGCATTGGCACCTGTCGGCCACCGTAGTTTACAGCACATTGTCTTATTAAATCAGAAAAACATATTCGTTGACATACAAAGTAAATGAGATAGTAAACAACACTGAATAATGTAACCCTAAAATACGCCATAAAGCTCAATAAATGAATTTATCACACATGAATTAATACCTTATTATATTAAAACACCCTCCTCCTTACAACTCAAGATGTGCAGCCAGCCTCCTCTAATCTGAAAGGTGTGAGTGTAGCTGTGAAGGCAGTGTTTAAGTTTGTGTGTGTGTGTGTGTGTGTGTGTGTGTGTGTGTGTGTGTGTGTGTGTGTGTGTGTGTGTGTGTGTGTGTGTGTGTGTGTGTGTGTGTGTGTGTGTGTGTGTGTGTGAGGCGTCTTGCTGACAGGTTTTCTATTCACAATGCACAGTGCGCTGTGAAAGCTGTACACAAAGCGACACTGGCTCTGTTGAAATCACCCCAGCCAATGAAAACACATTTAAGCCTTTGAAAAGCTCCTTTAGCGTTTATTCATTAAAGTGCTCCCATTCACACTCTCATTAGGGATGACTGATTGCCTCTTATTTATTGTCTCAAGGATAATAACTCTCAAATTATCAAGGACTTAAATTGCCCTTAAATTCAATACTTCATTTATCCAATCTTTCACGATGAACAATACAAAATCACTGCCTGCGGTTTTTTTTTTTACATTCTCCATCTCGAGTCAACAGTGTTTTTCCAAGCTCTTACTTTCATTACTATCTTTTTGTTCAGGCACCACTTAGAATGATTCTCGCTGATTATGTCCTCTCAGTTTCCATAGTGATACTGAAATAAAATATGGACAAAAGAGAGAAGAAAGCAAGTACGGCACTCAAGTCCGTCTCTGCCCTACACTTCGAAGCACTCACTTCAGCCCCACGAAGGCCACACTGCACCAACCGTCAACCAAATGAACCCGCTGAACTTTTTTTCATCCAATTCCATTATTCATTGTCTCTTAAAGTGCTAGGTGGAGGTATCCAATCAAAACAATCAGATATAGACAAGGGAAACATAAGTGCCACAGCAAGTCTTGTGACATGTCAAAAAAAACTTGTTTCACCTGAGATACAACTCAACTCGACTTAACAAGACACTGAAGATGCAATGTCTAAAAACAAGACATTATATCTCACTGCATTGTTACTACTAACGTTATTATGTCTTATAGCAAGTGTAAAGACGTATTCTGACTAGAAATTAGACCAATATATTTGGTAAGATTTTGAGTGTTTGCAGTGTGATCAGATTGTTTGAGTGTCACAGGGGATATACCAATTTGATCTGGTCAGTTTTTAAAAGTTTGAAAAGTTTTTTCAATATGCCCGTGTTTGAACTCTCCAGCGTCTCTATGGTTAGTAGAAAACATGATGTAATAAGATGTAACAAAGCCTTTGAAAGTTCGCTGTGAGCCCTCAGCAAAGAGGATATATATAGATAGATACTGTACATAGGTAACACTGTAATCTTTGTAAAAGTTCTTTAATTTTGGGAATACAATTAAATGAATAAATATCTCCCAAAGCATTTGCTTGAACAAGACCGGACTTTGTTGACATTGTTTAGAGATTTCTCCTTTAATGTCATGTACAATACTGGACAGTGCCAAGTTCAGAAATTATACATTATTCGTTAGTATTTAAGTGTGAAGCCTTGTGAGCTTTACAGGATATGCTAACTGGGTGTGTGGAAGGAAAGCAATTTGGGTTTTAATTATCCAGATGACCACATCATTTAAATGTTTGACCAATCAAAACAGAGCCGGCCAGCTAACCAATCAGAGTAGACCCGGCTCTGGTTTCAGACAGAGGGTGAAAAGACAGGCAGTATGAGGAAAATAAATAACTTGTTGAACATTAAAGCATGGAGACATGTCACAGTGGAGGCACTTAATACTAATATGAACCTCAGAATTATCTGAATACATCCCATTTAAAACCTCTGCTGCCATAATCAGGCGGTAGATTTGTTGGTATTTAAGTTAAACACCTTGTGCCCTTTACAGGATGTGAGCTGGTTGAGTGGAATTATGGCAATTTATGTTTAATTAACCAAATCATCTGAAATTCAAAGTTGTTGGCTGCATACAACAGAAATGTAGAGGTGTTAAACGTCACTTAACAATTGATAATTGTGTTGATGCTTTTATTATTTACAGCAAACCTATTTAATTTAAGACATTGATTCCTGGCCATGCAGTAATAGAGCCTTCGACATAAAAATTCCCTGCCACTTTTCAAATGGCATTTGGATTTCATATTTAATTATTACTCATGCTTACTTAATAATCCTTTAACCTTTTACTTAATGACCCTTTAACCTTTTCACTTCTGCTTAATTTGAGAGGAGTCAGACATAATTGACTCACATTGTTGCTTGCCTGCTGGAGATGAGTAAATGGGAAGTTGAGTCATAGGTCGCCTCCAGTTTTGGGTGTCGGACACTCGGGTTACAGAGTCGAGTTGCACGGAGATGATGTCAGCACACCAGTGAATAGATTTATGATGCACACAACAAAAGTGCTGCGGGATGGTTTGGGAAATAAAAAATGATGGTTTGGTTGGGGGATTGGGGGTTAGGGTGACATATGGTGGTGGGGAGACGCCCTCAGCTGGATGTGTTTGACCACTCGCTCTCCTGCTGAGAGGAAACCCACTGTGTGTGTGTGTGTGTGTGTGTGTGTGTGTGTGTGTGTGTGTGTGTGTGTGTGTGTGTGTGTGTGTGTGTGTGTGTGTGTGTGTGTGTGTGTGTGTGTGTGTGTGTGTGATTGGTTTCTGCGCTCATGCCCCGTGAAGAATGCCCCATCTGCAATTCTCCATTGTAGGGGCAAGTTAAGGTCACACTGTTGCCATTATATGTGTGTTTCCTTTGTCCCAATTTTCAGCAGCTAGCACTCACTAGCTCATCATTACAGTCTCTAAAGACACCTCATACTGTGAGACCTTAAAAAGTGGCCTTGAGTGAGCCTAAAGGCTGAATGATGACAGCACAGAGTGTACAATGTTTTTTTATCACAGTTGAGCAAAAGAAAATGTAGAAAAAAACTCAAGAGATGTCTAATTTTTACCACTTTCTCCAACGCCCAAGCATCTGAGAGTATGGAAACAGATCAGGTCAGCAGTAAAAGGAAAGAACAAGGAAAGGGAGAAAGAAAAAACACAGAGCTTTTGTGCACCTGCTGAAACGAGGTGAAAAAGAGATACAAATGTGCCTTTGTGAGGAAATTGCTCATGCCAAGACACACTCCTGCTTTCTCACCTTGATCTCGGTGAGCCTCTTTCCTTTCGGTTCCTCCTCTGTTTCATTGTGTAGTCCAAATCATCCTTCTGTGATTACTGTGACACACAGCAGTATTATCTCTGTTGTGTGTGTTTAAGTGCGTCTGTTTAGGGTGGGGGAACATACCGTATGTGCTCCTTCCTTTCTATGTGTGTATGTGTTAGCAGTCTCTATACTGTAAAATATTACCATGATTTCACAATATTTAGCTGTAATATTTTACAATAAATTACTGTTTTACCACGTTACAGTCTTTACCTGTGATGTTCACAATATAATACTGTAATTTTGAATTTCACAGTGAAATCAATACAGGCACAGTTAATTACTGTGAATGTACAGGATAAATGATTACCAGGATTTCACAACATGTTAATGTATTATTTCACAGTACAATACTGTATTCAGATCATCCTCTGTGGTAACACAACAAATTAAGTGATTTTCTTGCTTTTACCGCTCTTGCTTGGCTTTAAATACTAATTTATTTCTTTGGTGCGGGTTTTATTTAAATTGAAAGGGACAGGCACTGCATGTGCCTTAAAATAAACTATGCAACATATAAATCTATGTAAAATTGAAATTGTTGTCTTGGCTTATTGTTTTCAGGTACTTCCTGGGCATTAACCCTGAGACGGGCTCGAAAGCCAAAACGAGGCATGGCAATTTAAACCCCCATGTCTGCACATTCTTCAGAAAATGGTTGACTTCGAGTGGATGTCTGTGTAGACATGTGCTCCCCTCCTTGTTTTATTTTCTGTCTCCCTGCTGCGCAGGTGCACCTGGTCTGCACTTTTCTTTTTGTCGCTGCTTTTAATTGAACTATTCATATCTTAAACTGCACTGTAACTTTTATCCATGTATTTTTCCTTTTAATGTTTATTTTATTAGCTTTTCTTTTTTAATGCTTAATGTCTTTCATTTTTTTTGTAAAGCACTTTGAATTGCCTTGCGTTGAAAAGTGCTATATAAATAAACTTGCCTTGCCTTGCCTTGCCTTGCCTTGCCTTGCCTTGCCTTGCCTTGCCTTGCCTTGCCTTGCCTTGCCTTGCCTTGCCTTGCCTTGCCTTGCCTTGCCCCTGGCTCCTATATAAAGAGAAGCTGGAGGAGAAGGATGTCTCGCCTATCCTAACCTAACGCCGGGAGACACTCTCCTTAGAATACCTCTTTGCCATTTTGAGCTGTAGGCCATATTTTTGCAGATGTGTTTCTGGAGGACCTGGTAGTCCAGTTTGCGCGGCTTTATTTTGTTTCCCATAGGGTTTATAATTTATTTCTGGTTGGGGGGGGGGGAGCTCTGGGTCCTACGGCGTGTGGCTGGCTCGGGTTCCCACCTTCTGTTTGTTCCTTTTGGCCACTCCTCCAGACCTCTTTTTGTTTCCTGTTTCGCTTGTGTGAGCAAACGGCTGATTATCAATAAATGCTCGTTACCAAGTACCGGTTATTGCGTGTATTCTTTCATGTTGCGGGTCTCAGCACGAGCCACTACCGCGGAGTCGAAGTTGGGGCCGTAACAACATCCAAGACACTGTGAAATGTACTTTGCACTTCAATGGAGTAATACAAAGTTAAAATGGGCATTTTCTTTGTTTTTCTTTGTTGATTGAGCTGATTGAATTGTGTAGTTATGGTACAATCCCAGTTAACTAGTCAAATTTACAATATATTATCATATTATTTACATTTTTATATTTACAGTAAATTACTGGCTAATGTGTTGCATTACTTCTACAGTAAAAGTGATTACTGTAATTTATATACAGCAAGGTACCATAATACCACAGCTCTGTACTGCTATATCACAGTAATTCCATGGGAATGGCAACTGTAAAGTCACAGTATTTAGTTGTACTTTTATTCTAATTTACTGTAAAATATATACAGTAAATTACTGTGAAATATTTACAGTAAATTACTGTGAAATATTTACAGTCAATTACTGTGAAATCCATGCAACTAGTAGCCAGTAATTTACTGTAATTTTACAGCCAAACATTTTACAGTGATGTTATTGAAAAGTCCACACTTCCTCCTCTTTGTCAGATTAAAAGCTTTCCTTACATTGTTTTCAGTGACATATATACAGATGGCATGAAGCTGATGGCATCACATGAAGCACAAGAAATTAGAAATACACCACAATCATCTCTAAGTAAGTAAAAGCTAAAGTGCACTTTTCTGTTACAAATATGCGCTCTTTCTATGAGACCTTCCTGAGGGCCTCGCCCATAGTTCAAAGGGAAATTGGTGATTTGTAAAACATGGTTGTCCTGCCGCCAAATGTACACAAGCCAAGACTGGGGCATTAATATTTAATGTTGTGTAATGTACCTAAATGAAAGAGGAAACACGAGATCAAGTGAACAATTGTAGCCGCTGTCAAATGCTGCTTGAGGGGCACTTCAAGATTTAATGAAGCAATATGTAAGAATGATATGCTGTACTTGAATTATTCATCAATTATACATAAAATAGAAACTACAATTCTCAAGATACCGAAAAACATGTCTATATCGGACACTGTCCTTGTTGGGAAAATATCACTCGACACCGGGTTGAGAATTGTAATGGCAAATTCTTATGTTACCTCATATGGTAAAACCAAATGCAGTTGTTCCATGATGATGACGTGTATTCAGTTCATGTCTCTTGCTAGACCTATGTTTAACCTTACCGGTGTCTCGGTGTCAGGCACAGTGTCTTGAACAAGTTTCTGTGTTTCTTTCCTTCTCCTTCTGTGTTTCTTTCCTTCTCCTTCTGTCTTGAACAAGTTCCTGTTCTCCTATATTAGCAATGCCCAATTCCCGTTCCTCTAGTAAGGCGTTGCTTATCTCTCTTTCCAGCCCAGCAACAGTGACGGGTTTTGAAGTGGTTTTTAACTGTCAAGATCTCTATAAAACACACACACACATTTCCCTCTGTGTCCATTCTTGCAGAATACTCTGTACTCTGAGACCGGTACCTTTGAAGCCAGTGGCGAGCCGTCAGGGCCCTCTAGGCCCTCTGTGAGGGCCTAAAATATTCTAAGAAATAATATTTGAAAACATTAAAAATATATATATTTAAAATATTTTGTTGTATATGTTTTTGTTATATTTTTCATTAGTTTTACCAAAATAACTTGATTTAATTGTATTTAAAATAATATTTCCAAAGAAATAAATCCTTCGAATCTGCCTGTTCAGTTTCTGTTGGAATGTGAAGGGTTAAATGCCGTCTCTGCGAGTTATGTGAAGACGGGAGAGCTTGTTGGTCCCTCTCTACATTCACAGAGGGCCCGCTATAGTAACTCAATGAGAGAGTAATGTCAAATGACAGTACAATTGACCAATCATATCTTCCCTCTAAATGGGCGGGCTTTATTTTCGAGGACTTTATGACAAGTTCCGCCCGCTGTGAGGTCTATGCAAGTGGTGCAGTGACGCGTCCTAAAACCCGGAAGTAAGCTTCGCTCGGATTCCCTCGACAGAAAGCAGTGGGATTTCTCCATAGGATTTTGGAAAATAGCTGGAAATAAGGTCTGTGGAAAACGAACCTGTTAGATAAATGCACGTTTTGTTCAGACGGATAATATCCACATGTCTACCCTACTTTTATTATTTTCAAATCATAAATCTAATCGATAGATTTATGATCGATATATTTATAATTAGCATAAGTTCGTTCATGATGGCTCACTTCAGTGATAGTGATGACATCGTTGCAAAATTATTAACCGAGTCATTTTCAAGATTGAGTTACAATGATAAACTTGAGTGGCAAAGGATCAGCTGCATGACCCGCCATCAAGTGCTTCATCCAAAAGGACAGGAGGATGGACTTTGTGTTTCAGTGATTTATCATCAAAGGTAGGTCGCTGTCATTGATACGTTTTGCACCCCGGGCCTCTGTTTTAATATTCCGCTGAAGTATACGCTGTGACATAATATCTCTTCTTCTGAAGGGGGGTCAGAGGGCCTAGGTATAAAAGTCACGGCTTGCCACTGTTTGAAGCGCTTCAAATAAAGAACCAACAAGACAACTCTGTTTGTTTCACCAGTTTATTGATTGATCATTCTGATTGTACATCTCCACAGTATTGACGAGGTTAAAATATCCGCAACAGAATCAATAGTCAGGTACTAATTTATTCTTGCAAGAATGAGCAGAGTTAAGTCACATACAAAGGATATGGTTCAACTCACACACATGAGATGGATGGACTTTTATTAATCCCCTTTGGGAAATTGTTTCTCTGCATTTGACCCATCCTAGTGTTAGGAGCAGTGTGCTGCCATTTTGAACGGCGCCCGGGGAGCAGTGTGGGGAACGGCGCATTGCTCAGGGACACCTCGGTAGCACTTGGTCTTGCCTGGACTTGAACTGGTGACCTTCCAGTTGCCAAGCCTAGTCCCTATCAACTTCGCCACCACCACTATATGGGTATGCTGCTCAAGGGAGCAGGAAGTAACATCAAGCTTATATAGTATAAAGATAGGAGGTACCAAACAGCGTCGTGAATCGGTTTGGGCGTCATCAGGTGTCTGGACATCTCTGGAAAAGCAATGTTGCTCTTTGCCCCTCAAAGAAGAGAGGAGACAAAGTGTGTGTGCTCTCGATGGTGTCAACAACATGAATTATGCCCTGCCTTCTCCTATCTACGAAGAGGCAGCTGCAAGGTCACACAGTGCAAAGTCACACACAGTATCATGCCCATCAGAAACCCATAATAGTGAGACACCTTGTATTTTCTCCAACAGCCCTATTGTTTAAAGTTTGTAGATTCATTATGTTAACTCTGTTTGTGTTGTACCAATCGTCCCGAACCTTTACAGGTTTAGTGAAATAAAACATCATTACTATTTTGCAAGGTCATGTTATGAGTAGAATCTGATTTAACACATTGTAGAAGTTCTTCAACAATGTGTGCCGAGGACAAAAATAAAAATAAATTCCAGGACAATGAACAAAAGGATCAAAGAGAAAACTTTGCAAATCTATTTTATGAGATATGTGCATAGAGAGCGACGAGTGGATAAAAGGTAGCAAAAACACTCTTATCTTATCTGTTGAAGGTCTAGTACCTACGTTTTCTAACTCAATATTTGGACTACCTATGTTGTAAATGTATTATCTTTTCAATGTACACACTGCATCTATTGCACGTCTGTCCGTCCTGGGAGAGGGATCCCTCCTCTGTTGCTCTCCCTGAGGTTTCTCCCATTTTTCCCTTTAAACTGTGGGTTTTCTCCGGAAGTTTTTCCTTGTACGATGTGAGGGTCTAAGGACAGAGGGTGTCGTATTGTCATACTGATATTCTGAACACACTGTGAAGTCCACTGAGACAAATGTAACATTTGTGATATTGGGCTATATAAATAAACATTGATTGCAAACATTGATTGAATATAATTGTTGCAAGTTGTGTCGTTGCTTATGTGCAACTTTTAATAAGACATTAGAAAGACCTTGACTTGACTTTGTGTTATGATCGTAATTTCAGAATCATACTTTTTTTGGTCCAGGCTTTCATTCATTGAGTTGTGCAGGCAGAGGCACCCATCTGACAAAAGACCCACCATGAGTGAATTCACAGCATGATTGATTCTGTTGATGGCCACAGTTAGTGAACGTTTGACCCAGTTCCAGTTTTATAGTTCAGTTAGCCCGGGTAGAAATAGCTGCTTTATTGAACATATTGTTGGTAATACATCTTTTATTTGTAACAGCAAAGACAGAAGTTCGCCTCAGTTCAGTTTTATTATTTGATATTTGGATTATGGTTATTAAAGGTTATGGTTATGGAGGACTGGTATTTGCAGTGTTGTCCTCTTTAGGAGATAAAACACAGTCTCAAAATGATTATGGCGCAGCTCTACAGTAATTACAAAAAAAATCAATAATTTACAAAAATAAATCCCTGGAAGTGCATGGCGTGTGAGCCTGAAATGAAGTGAGGAGAAATGTCACAGGGAGAGAAGATGAAACATGGCAAAGTGAAGGCTGGCTCTTTGATTTACCCCTCGTATTTTCTCTCTCATCCATCTATCTTTTTCTTGCTTGCTTAGCCGGTTCAAAGCAAATCCTGAGAACCTTGCCTCACCCACTACTATCTGTCTGGGTTTGTTTGATCTCTGTTACACACGAACACACACACACTGCACCAACTCATGGGGACACCACTCAGAGGCACCCTTATCCACCCACAAACGTACAAAGACACTCAGCCTTATTCATACACAACAGTAAACACAGACAATACATTATTCATAGTTTGATGTGTCATTATGTAACACTTTCTGTCTTACGATGGCCGACTGGTGCAAACGCGTTTCAACAGCCCAAGATATTTCCAATAGAAACGTGCTGAAAAAAAAACGATGCAGAAGTAAAAACAAAAATGTGTCAAAACGCATGCAAATAAGGAAATATCTTCACCATCTTGACAACACATGCGCAGCATTTGGAAAACATTCAACATTCACAACGTTGCAAATACAAAAGACTGCAACAAACTCAAAACACAATGGTAACCAGGGGACACTAAATAGTTGGCCAACTGTCACTGGAAAGTTACCTAAAATGTAAGTTTTATTGGCTTTTTTAACAATAAGATTTCCTACTGAAAAAAATCTATGCAGATATAAAAACTAAAATGTGCCAAAACACATGCAAATAAAGAAACATCTTCACCATCTTGACAACACGTGCGCAGCATTTGGAAAACATTTACCAACTTGACGAACCATACGCAACGTTACAAGTACAAAACCCTGCAAATACAAAACCCTGCAACAAGCTCAAAACACAACGGGAACCAGGGAACACTAAATAGTTGGCCAACTGTCACTGGAAAGTGACCTATCGGCTTTTCTTTAACAATGAGATTGGATGATTTCCTCCGATGTTGTCGCAGATCTGCTGGTTAACGCTAGCTAACTAACATAGCTAACCTAGTCATTTGAAATACACGGACAAAACACTTACAATTATTAAAAAGGCTAACTCTGCCAACAGGGACAGTTGGTCAACTTTATAAACCCCGAACATCAACAAGCTGCGTGCGTCACTTTGAACTGTCCCCGTTTCTGTTGCGGTTTGAGCCACTTGGAGCATTTTGTGTTCGTCGCGTTTTCTTTGAGTAATGCATGTTTCGTCAAGTTGGTGAAGATTGCTTCATTTGCATGTGTTTTAGCAAATTAGTGTATTGTATTTGAATGGTTTCTGAAACTGCTGCACAGTTTTTTTAGTGTAAGTGTTTTGGGCCGCTGTAATGCGTTTGCACCTATCAGCCACCGTACCATCGCTTCTTCTCCTAATCTCTTGTCCATGTGCCCTCGATAAACCCGGCCACGTCATGCTCTCCAGGTGCACATGAACGCATCATCACCATGCAGCTCTGCATCTAGGTGCAGTACCGTGCATTAATGTGCCGAACTCCATGAGTCCACGTGCTCGCTCGCCTATAATGCATGCCTGTGTTTGCGTGTGTCTGCAAATTCATTAAACAGGAAGTGGGCCTCATAATTAATTTCCTGTCTTAACATCAGGAAGATGGATGGGGAAGATTATGTGTAACAGAGACAAATGCAGCCTCACAGATAGCAGAGAATTTGGCTTTCTTTTGCAAAATTGCCTTCAGCAGATTGATCACTGTGGGGACTCTTTCTGCTGATAAAAAAGTCATTTTCTATTTAAAACGTGCTTCATTTATTTGCAGCACAACAAGAACGTTCTCTTTATCGTTACTCATGCAAATGTAAAACACAAATGCACATATATTGAGGTGAGATGCTGTCATTTTAACACTATTGCATAACATGTGACACCATGTGCTAAACCTGTACATATGACTCATTTGTGTCATTTTTTTGGTACTTTTGCTTAAAGATAAATCCCCCATGTGTGTTCACTGCATGTTACATGAATGAGTTCCTGTTTTAGACTCTCATCATGTTAGCCCCAGAGAGCTTAAGCACAGTTTATCCTTTCTGTCCAAACACTGTTGATCCTTTCATGCAAACACACACTTACGTAGGCACAAACACAACCAACTGTGTGTGCATACATATGCACGGCTTCAGTGTTTACGTACCCAAAGACAGCAAACATGTGCATTGACAAACAAACATGCTGTTACGAATGGGTGAAGCAGGTAGGACTCAAATGCAGAATAACGAAAAGCGAGCTTTATTAAATAAAATTAAAGCTGTGGCAAAACAAGGCAGAATCCAAAATATCCAACACCAACGAGCAGCACAAGGAACACAGACCGTGGAATGACATGGAGGGGAAACAATGAACCGACATGGAACACAGGGGAAGACTAGACTAAATACACAGAAGGGTAATCACAGAATAAGACACAGCTGGGCAGGGGAGGAGAAACACAAGGACAACAGGTGAACACAATCGGGTAATCAGGGAGGGAAACAGACAGAAAGCAGACAGGCAGGAAACGGGGGTGAACACTTTACACAATAAAACCCAAAGACAAGAAAAACACCAACACAGACAAAACTACAAACGTAACATAATGTGAGAATCGTGACAGAACTCCCCCCTCAAGGGACGGATCCCAGACGTCCCAAAAAAAAAGGTCCAGCAGGGTGGGTGGAGGGGGACCGGAGGGAGGACACATAACTGGGCCAAGAAAGGGTGGGTGGAGGGGGTCTGGAGGACGGGTCTCGGGCGGACGGCCCGGGAGCAAGGCAGAGACCAAGGACGGGGTCTCGGGCGGAAGGCCCGGGGGCAAGGCAGAGACCAAGGAGGGGGTCTCGGGTGGACGGCCTGGGGGCAAGGCAAAGTTCAAAAAGGGGCGAAGGCCACAGCGGGCAAACTCAGGGGACCGAGCATGAGGGCAAAAGCAGCAGCAGGAAGAGTCAGGGGGCCGGGCCCGAGGACGAAGACCGCGGCACTCAGGGGGCCAGGCTCGAGGGAGAAGACCGCGGCTCTCAGGGGGCCGGGCTCGAGGGAGAAGACCGCGGCTCTCAGGGGGCCGGGCAGGACCCGGTGTCGGCCGAACAGGAACCGGAGCCAGTGGGACAGGCTTCGGCAGGATCCCCCACGGAAGAGGACCAGTAGTTGGCAGGACCCCCGGTGAGACAGGTGATGGTGGGGCCTCCAACGGAACAGGACAAGGGGTTGGCAGGACCCCCGGCAGAAGAGTTGTCGGCGGGACCCCCAGAGGAACAGGACATAGGATTGACAGGACCCCCGGCAGGAGAGCAGTCGGCGGGACCTCCAACGGCACAGGACATAGGGTTGGCAGGACCCCCGGCAGAAGAGTAGTTGGCAGGACCCCCGGCAGGAGAGTAGTCGGCGGGACCTCCAACGGGACAGGACAAGGAGCTGGCAGGACCCCTGGCAGAAGAGCAGTCGGCTGGGCCTCCAACGGCACAGGACAAAGGGTTGGCAGGACCCCCGGCAGGAGAGCAGTCGGTGGGACCTCCAACGAGATGGGACAAGGAGCTGGCAGGACCCCCGGCAGGAGAGCAGACGGCGGGACCTCCAACGGGACGGGACAAAGGGTTGGCAGGACCCCCGGCAGGAGAGTAGTCGGCGGGGCCTCCAACGGCACAGGACATAGGATTGGCAGGACCCCCGGCAGGAGAGTAGACGGCGGGACCTCCAACGAGATGGGACAAGGAGCTGGCAGGACCCCCGGCAGGAGAGTAGACGGCGGGACCTCCAACGAGATAGGACAAGGAGCTGGCAGGACCCCCGGCAGGAGAGCAGACGGCGGGACCTCCAACGGGACGGGACAAAGAGTTGGCAGGACCCCCGGCAGGAGAGTAGTCGGCGGGGCCTCCAACGGCACAGGACATAGGATTGGCAGGACCCCCGGCAGGAGAGTAGATGGCGGGACCTCCAACGGGACAGACATACGATTGGTAGGACCTCCGGCAGAGGAGTAGTCGACGGGGCCTCCAACGGGACAGGACATGGAGTTGGCAGGACCCCCAGCGGAACCTCCAACGGACCAGGACATTGGGTAGGGACTTGAGACGTGACTCGAGAGGGGAACTAGAGACGGAACTCCAGAGGGGACTAGAGGAGAGAGGAGGAACAAGAGGGACTAGAGGAGGGAACTCGAGAGGGGACTTGAGAGGGGAACTAGAGAGGGGACTCGAGGAGGGACTAGAGGAGGGACTAGAGGAGGGACTAGAGGAGGGACCTCGAGAGGGAACTCGAGAGGGGACTGGAGAAGTGACTAGAGGAGGGACTAGAGATGGGACTAGGGAATTAACTAGAGGCGGGACTTGAGTAGGAACTAGAGATGGAACTCGAGAGGTGACTGGAGAGGGGACTCGAGAGGGGACTCGAGAAGGGACTAGAGAAGGGACTTGGGAAGGGACTAGAGAGGTGACTAAAAGGGAGACTGGAGAAGGGACTAGGGAAGTGACTAGAGGAGGGACTTGAGAAAGGACTTGAGAAAGGAATTGAGTAGGGACTAGAGAAGGGACTAGAGAAGGGACTATGGCAGCTGGGACCAGGACTGGGGCCGGAACCATGGCTGCTGGGGCCGGAACCATGGCTGCTGGGACCGGCACTGGAGCCGGAGCCGCTGGAGTACGGGCTGGAATCCTGGCCTTGCATCTTCCAGAGACCTTTTGGAGGCTCCGTGGACCTCCAAACGCCAGACGGGTTCCTGAGAAAAGGTCTGAGGTTGGAACTGGAGCCGCTGGAACCGGAACAGAGGCCTGGACCATGGCTGTGTGGGCCAGGTAATTGAGCAAGGAAACATAGCTCTGCGGGCCGGTACTGGTGCATGGATCCATGGCTGTGGAAACCGGAACTGAAGCCGGGATCATGGCTGTTGGAGCACGGGCTGGAATCCTGGCCCTGCGTCTCCTAGAGGCTTTTTGGAGACTCTGTGGACCTTCAACAGGACAGTAGTTGGATCCCAGGAAAGGGTTAGAAGCTTGTGCCAATTCCTCAGGGCTACTTGAAAAGGTTTGTAGCCACTCCGGCAACAAGCTCCTGAGCCAGGGCTTGCGAGCAACCTCCCGGCGTGCCTCCTTCAAAGCAGCCTCTTTACCCCGTCTAGATGAGGCGTTCTTCCAGGTGTAAAAAATGTACTCCAAAGAATACCCAAGACATTCCGCCTGTGGGGCCAAAACATCGAAATCTGCTGAGTTCAAATTTGGTCGGTTCATTCTGTTACGAATGGGTGAAGCAGGTAGGACTCAAATGCAGAATAACGAAAAGCGAGCTTTATTAAATAAATTAAAGCTGTGGCAAAACAAGGCAGAATCCAAAATATCCAACACCAACGAGCAGCACAAGGAACACAGACCGTGGAATGACATGGAGGGGAAACAATGAACCGACATGGAACACAGGGGAAGACTAGACTAAATACACAGAAGGGTAATCACAGAATAAGACACAGCTGGGCAGGGGAGGAGAAACACAAGGACAACAGGTGAACACAATCGGGTAATCAGGGAGGGAAACAAACAGAAAGCAGACAGGCAGGAAACGGGGGTGAACACTTTACACAATAAAACCCAAAGACAAGAAAAACACCAACACAGACAAAACTACAAACGTGACATAATGTGAGAATCGTGACACATGCCTTTATTGCACGCAAATACAAAACACTAACATTACAACAGATTTTTGCAGTGAAAGCATTGATTTCTTGACGTCTTGTCTGGTATTAGCAAACATGTTGACGTATTAATTTGCATGTTTATGGACACATAAATACGTGCTCATCATCTAATCTGATTTAGATTCTTAATCGCACTGGTGACAAAAATGTTACCCCGACATTTTTTAGCAAGTCCATGAAAGGTCACTGGGCTACTAACATGTTGTTTAGGGCAATGTGCAAATACTAACGCACATCATTGATTTTCTCCTTGGCTACTTGTAAGCTGAACACATAACACTCAATCTTATAAATGTACAAGCAGTTGCTACATTCAGCTGACATAGAGCAACATAAGCAGTCATGTAGCGTAATGCCCCCTGACAAATTAATTATTATTTAGTCCACCAAATACTGAGAAAAGCTGGCACTCACTCCGGGCCAGCTTCGAGGACCTGTCGCTGGTTCTCTTCACTTAATTGGTTATTGAGAATAAACAATTGTTATTTTCTTACTCTTTGTCTCGCCTCCCTGCTTTTTGTTGCAGCCCAGGAGCCGGGTTGTAACAAGAGCTTTAGTTAATACTAAAAACAGCTGTGATAAAAGTGTTGATAAAATCAGTGAGGGGAAACAAACACTAAAACAATCCATAAACCAAAACAATGGGCTGAAGGTGCTAAAATGCCTCCCACAAGGTATGATAATTCCCTCTGGGATCATCCATACACCACAGAGCTCTTCTGTTACTGTCCTTTCTTCTTAGAGGAAGTACAGAAACACGTAACTCTGGATTTGTTTAGTGTTTGAGGTGCAATAAACGACACAGCAGCTTTTTGTCATGTTAAAACTATTATGTTCTGCCTCGCTCATGAGAGTAACAGCTGGCGAAATGCCTACTGATTTTCATTTAACCATATATCGAGCCCGATTCTCGATTTCAAAGGTGTGCTCTAAAATGATATTTATAAATGACTATTATCATTACTATAAGCAAGACAATAAATGGCAAAGATATGTAGAAAATAAACGTATTTAAGATCATAACAAACGTAACGTGGGAGAAAATACGTTTCTAGCTAAACGTAGGAACGTAATTTTTAGGAGACAGGGTTGAATGGTGAGAGACAAAGACCCTACAGTAGCAACAGGTTAGACAACAAGGTGATGAATGAGCTGCTTCAAGGACACACATGCATTACATCCAACTGAGTAAATGAATGTGATGAATGCAATACAGTGAAGGACACCCATGTGATTACATCATCTTGTGTCCTAAGTCCATACAATGACTCTTATTACTGGAATGAACACAGACACACACATTGATGAATTACTGATTAAATGTCAACCAATCGCTTTGTAACAGATTATGACAGGCACACACACACACACACACACACACACACACACACACACACACACACACACACACACACACACACACACACACACACACACACACACACACACACACACACACACACACACACACACACACACACACACACACACACACACACACACACACACACACACACACACACACACACACACACACACACACACAAATGCAACTCTCCCTCCTTTTCCTCTCCTCTCATCCCTCCTGTTTGTCCTCTTCGACATGCAGCCATGTCGAGCTCTCTGCAGGCACAACTTGCATTTTCCCTTCCCTTTATTAGTCTTCCTCATCAACCTCCCCCCATGTCATCTGAAGTCGAGCCGGCCCCCTCCGCAGGACACAACGCCTGCTGATTGCCTGTTAGTGACATGCATTCATATGTGTGTGTTCTCTGCCTCATCTCCATGTCACCCTTCCTTTCTTTGTCGCTTTGACTTTGAAGATCTCTTGAAGGTTACAGGTACAATATAATTGTTTATATCAGCACTCCACCAGGATTAGTAGCAGGCACACATACGAAAGTAAAAGTGCTAATGACGGCTGGATAATGTTTTATATAAAGTGTGTGTACATCGATCCTTCACTAAACCCCTCCCACTAACAGCTATATCCAATTTCAGATTAGCAAATCTAAATGGCATGGCAGGTTCGTTTAGTTTTGAATTTCTGCACACATTGAAGTGATTTGGGACTGATGAATAGCTGCTATGTGTGGTATCTTTGTTCTGAACCAAAAACAAATGGATTAAACTCAGTATCTTCTGCTCCAAAGTACATACAAAACATGAGCCAGTCAGCATCCTCGGAGGAGATTACCAGTCCAGCGGCCGGTCGATAATTGGGGCAAGCCCAGGTCGCACCACCAGGGTCATGTGTGCTGCTTCGTGTCCAGAGAAAAAGGCAACAGGGAGAAGACCGGGGGTTATGTTTGCGTAAAGCATAAGTAGTAAAGAATAAAGAATGAGAGACTCGGATGGGAATGTGTGCAAGATGAGGCGATGTTTGTTTGTACATGAAATGGAAACACGCACTTTTTCTAGATGATGGAGGTTACCATGGCAACCAAGGAGTGACATTTTGTGTTTCACAAACCAACACAAACAACGGAACGTTTTGTTGTCTTCATTCATTTCAATGAGTGTGCGTTTGCCATGGAGAAACGTCACACACAAATGTAAATGATGGAGACGAGCTCAGGGTGGAGCCAGCTGGAGAGATGGAGAGACGTTCAGGGACTTGGGAAGGGAGGAGACAAAGGAGGAGAGGAATTAAAATCTGTACCTCCTCAAGCTCTCCTGACAGACAGGGCTGGGTAAAGAGCTCTGAGAGGAATGGCTGGATGAAGAAAGGGTAGGAGGGATAGATGTGGGGGAAGGTGGAGGAGGAGAAGACACAAGGAGGGTTCACGATCCATCTTCTAGCACCTGACACCAGATCAATACTCGCTGAACCACGGCAAAGCGCCCACGTCTCTCTGCATCGCTCCCTGCTCTCTATCTCGGTCTCTCGGCCTCATTCACCCCCTTTTCTATCTTGGTCTTTTCCCCTGTGCCCCTGCCCTGCCTCACATGGCTCCCACTCTGACATGCTGCTATCCCTCATCTCACATGGCTTTCCAGAGGCTGAGCCTTCTCTTAGTACTGCTACACTGCAAGTTGAAGTCATCTGGTTATTTGCTGTCGACATACGTCATATTATCCATCATCGGACACTTCTGAAAACCTGAGACTGTTCCTCATCGTCATGCCAGCCAGTATCATGTGAAACCCGGTGAAAACGTGCTAAATTGTGCAAATAATGGCTTTTTATGGAATGAAATAAGACGAAAAGGTACCTGTATTGTTGTTGTCTGACCATTTCAGTTTGCACTTTGTTATTTGTAGTTTTCTACCATGACGTCATTGTGACGGCTAAATGAGAGGAACGATCTGATTATATCAATCCAATCACAATCCAAAATTGTATATTAAGTCCTCTACATATTAATGACCTTAGCAGAGGAGGTTTGTTTTTTTTCTTCAATCGTTTTTTTCTTTGTTTGCTTGTCAATAAATATATAATATAAATCTTTCCAAAAAAACAGCCTGGAACATTTTGGTTTGAATCTGAAAAGGGGTTGCATTACATAATACAAAATGTTCTCTCATGAAAGCGGATATCCTAGTGCCCTTCTGGACCGATGTAATGAAAAGTAAATGTGTGAATGATGACTGAAAATCTGAAAATGCCACCTGCTGTTCGCTGTCACTGTCAGCCGAGCTTCTAATAAAGCTGCCAGGGAGTGTTTTACATTTATTCTGTAACCATCTGCAAATGACCCACCGTTTATACCTGGGTCACATTGCTCTGAGTGAGTGTCTGCTCCGTTATCCATCATATGATTTGTTTCCATATCCTGACAAAGTGCTAGATATAAAGAGAGGATAAAAAGCAAGCAGGGCACAGTATGAGGTCACCAGGCAAATGGTCTTATGTCCTTTCATAAGGCAGCAGATGCGCCATCAAATTCAATTAACAGCTTAAATGACATCAGGGAGTATGGAAGCTGTTTTTATGGAAATCCCTGTAATGTTTTCACTCATCCCAGACTGACACACGCTTCCGCTCACTTCCTCCACATCACTGGTGTAATGGACTGGCAAGAAATTGATTATGAAACCCAGTAGCAACAGCTCATTGGATTACCAGTGGCTAAACCCACCCCCCCCCCCCCCCCTCGGAAAACACGATTGCTTTTAAACACAAGGGAGACACCCCACAGACATGCTAACCTAATGAGAGATAATCAGTTAATAATCAGTACATTGGAAATTGTATTTAAGCCGATTAATCTAATTTTAATTCCAATAACCGAACAGAAGTCAATGCAGTGTCTCCACTTTCAGGCAAAGATTTATAGATTTGTAATCAGGATGGATTTTTCACAGCATCATCTAAAGGTAACTGTGTCTTTAAAAAAAGAGACACTTAAAATACATCTAATTTAGCCACAAATATATTTGCAGAACATCTGTATTTATTTTTAAGTGCATTGTGTTCACATCTGTACACATATTATTTTCTAACCCTACAGGGAGCACTGAATTAGTGGATTCAGGTCAACTGGAATAAACACAGAAAGGCCACTCATACTGTATGAACTACTTTATGTATAGAAAACGTGATGTATAAACTGCAACATCTGTGGTCTTATAAAGTCTACAGCAGGGGTGTCAAACTCAATTTCATCGCGGGCCACATTCGCATAAAGGTTGCACTCAAAGGGCCGGTTGTAACTATATAAATATATAATATTTATATAAAATAATATATATTACATTATTGCCTCAGAATTGGATTATTATCGGATAGGATAATAACTTAGTAATTAACTATGTCTGAAAGCAGAAGTCCAGGGCAAATAATTGCAAGTCTCTTCAGTGCACATGTCACAAAACGAGATGCATTGTGGGACATGTAGTTTATGGGCAACCTGCTTCTGTAAAGTGGCATGTAACCGTATAATAAACGTATTATATTCTTTGCAAGCTCTTGCGGGGCCACATACAATGAAGCCGCGGGCCGGATTTGGCCCCGGGGCCTTGAGTTTGAGTCCCCTGGTCTACAGCTAATAGACATCAAGCTGAAAATGTGAGGTGCCTGTCAGTAACACAGAAGACAAACTCATATAATTTTTAGCTGCTGAGTGTAGTTTAGTTTTATGTTCATCAAGGTAACAGATGTCAACACTGTTCTTTATAAATTCAAATATGTATAATCCTTTTGAAATGCTTTATTCTAAGTGTAAAACTACATTATACTGTTGTATTTCAGGATAAAGGTGAACTACTGTACGCTTGCATATTCAGACTGGAGGCTGTCAATTTAATGTCTGTATTTTAAATGTGTACATATATTAAAACTGTGCTGTATATGGATTGTTGTTGTAACACTGATACATTTATTTATATTCATTCCCGTGCCTGTTTACAGTTAGACATGATTGTAATTGATAATGGTTAGGGTGTTTAACTTCTAGCCAAAGGAAACACAGATTTTTTGAATCATTCTCCAATAAAACCCGTTTTTCTTTCATTAAACTGATACGACAGCCAGAGCAGCAGACATCAGAGGCAGTAACTGGTTAAAAGGAAGATAAGTGGGGGATGGAGTAAGTGGGAGAAGTGCGCTGCTGGATTGAAGGAGATATGTGTTCAGTGACAGGAGGGGTCAAGGGTCGCTGTGACAATGTCATCACGACCCCCCCGTGTGACGTCTGAGGAATGCTGAGAAACGTCTGTCTCTGGGGAAAAGAAGAAGAGGAACAGACAGATGAGTCAAGTCGTCCTGGATGCTTCAACCATCAATACCTGTTAGCTTCAAAATGCACTGAAGTGGATAATGGACCTCCAGTTGCTACTGCTTCATAAAAGAGGGGTAAAACTCAGTAGATATTAGAATATACACGTTTTCTTTTCTACATCTTTAATATTGATTATGTAGTTGCAGTCTCTGAGATAGCGTCCTGAAAATATTAGCCTCCGTCTGAAACCAGCTTTGATTGGTTAGCTGGCCGGCTCTGTTGTGATTGGTCAACCTTTAGGATTTTAGCCTTTGCAGAACATTTACATGCACAAATAAACAATATAACACACAGGAGAGAAAAACCCCAAAAAGAATAATAGAAAAAAAGGGAGAACGACAAAACAAACTTGCATATTCAGGATTATCCTCCACTATCTTGGAATCACTTATGCTCAAAACATTGTTTTCTTTCTGATATGCTTTAGGGTTATGGTTATATGCGACTCTCCGTAATGATACAGGAAATCGTTCCATTTGTTTCCAGGTTTTGGCATGAGGCAGCCTAATACTATTAAGAGTGGCAATTGTTTATCTTTTGTTTTCATGTCAATTATGTAACCTCATTCATCGGTCTCTGGCTCACATTTCACTTGAACACAAGTCATGAAACACACACGTATGTATGCACACACCTCCTGCCTGTATTATGCCTCCATTTATTGAATAATGTATGAGTTGTCTGCTCGCGGGTTTCTCTGACAGCTGCTCTTTTCTGTCACTCATCCAGCACACAAATGCCTATCGGATGCCCCCCTTCACCCAAATCCCCAACACACCCTAACACCCCCCCCCCCCCCCCCCCCCCCCCACACACACACACATACACACACACACACACACACACACACACACACACACACCACACACACACACACACACACACACACACACACACACACACACACACACACACACACACACACACACACACATCCTGTCCAGAGGTCACACAAGGGCATGATGAAGACAGTATGGTTGCTTCTGCATACAGAAAGCAAATGCTGTCCCATTGACTGCCATGGCTGCTATTCACCACAATGACTCCTCATATAAACGATTCCTAATAGGGAGCTGAGTGCAGGAGGTAATGCTTTATTAAGTGGTAATCGCTCACACAAAGCAGAATGGAGAATGAGAGAGAGACGCCGAATCGTTGCCAACCAGCCTCTCCTTTCAAGTCGGCATCAGTGGAACTTATCAGAGCTCTAGAAATCAAGATGAGAGGCTTTTAGAAATAAGAAATCTGCTGGCGGTGAGCACAGCCGTGTAATTTCCTCTCCTCGACTCTCCTATCACCGCCACTGATCTACTGTGTCTGGGGGATCTCTCGCTCTGTCTCTGGTCTGTCTGGGAAGTGGAACCAAAGGCAGCGAGCAGGGGTGGGAGGGGAAGGAGGAGGAAGAAGAAGAAAAAGAAGAAGAACAGGTGGATGGCGGTGTGGAAAACACGATGAAAGGGACTGCTGGAGAAGTGAATATAAACACCAGACTTGTGGAGCAGTGGTGTAAAGTAACCAAGTAGATTTTAGATTCAGAGTATTTCAATGTTTTGCTACTTTGTACCTCTCCTCTCAACAATTCAGAGGTAAATCTTGTATTTAATACCTTTAGTTACTTTACAGATTTGGATTAATGATGTGAAATATAATACACTTAAATCAGACTTTAGTTCCACCTGGAGTACAATCTACCCCGCATACACAAAGTCATTCAAACTAGCTGCACCTTTAGTAGCTTTGATAACACTTTAATGATCAATCATTAAAATCAAAACATATATATTATTCTGAAACGGGCCAATCTGCAACATGAGTACTTTTACTTGTATTACTTTAAGTATATTTAGATGCTAATACTTTTGTAATTTATTGAGTGACATTTTGATTGCAGGACTTTGACTTGTAACAGAGTATTCCTACACGCTGGTACTTCTACTTTTACTTAAGTGCAAGATCTACCTGAGAAGGTCATGGAAAATGAATGGGAGAAGAGAGGAGGCCTTAGCGCGAGGTGAAACAGTGAACTCTTCTTCTACACTTCTACTACATTTCAAACCTCAACCATCTCCCTCCAACCTTGATGACTTACCCCGGGGCGAGTCCATAATGAATGTTACTCTGCTCTCTGAGGACCAGAATACATTGCAGGGCAATTTGTACCGACGAGCACAAGGGCATATGAGTCACACAGCTAATACGAAATAAAGCCTCTGGATGAACCGGTGTCATCGTCAGATTAGGTGTGAGCCCAGCTAGTGTACTCTGGTCCCACATACTGTAGCAGCATTTAAAAAGTAAGCTGACAAAAATAAAAGGCTAATTCATACGAGGTCCCGCTAACTGCCCTCTCCATCTCCATCCCAGTATTATAACAGATGAGCACCATTAGCAACGCTACACAGCAAATTCGCCAGTGTGAACATCCTGGTGTTAGGGCTTGTCAGGGTAAAGTGTTGTGGTTTTGGTGTTACATTTAACTTGACAAACACCGCCTGTTGTTAATACACTATATAGCACAGGGTTGGATCATGGTGTTAAACAATAGCAGTGTAAAGGATGGACATTTGTTCGGCGATATCGATGTCCGTAAAGAGGATGAGAGCAAAATCATTTTATATTCATGTTATGCTGCAAGCTGGATAAAAACACTTCATAATTAACATCCGTTGACACACTCACTTCCCCACAGTGCAGCTGAGCTTCTTCCGATAAGAAGGGGATTTGCCAGAAAGTATGACCAATGGCTTCCCATGAACTACCCTCACAAAGATGTTGCAGGATTTAAGACAAAGCATTGATCTATTGTGTTATATGGGTCCCAGGTTGCTGGAAGTTTTGTTATAACCTAAGACCGTCCTAAACTGTCTTTATCTACATTTTTTGTGTCATGATATGCATTAATGCTGAAATAAAAAAACAGTCTCTTCTTTGTATTTGACCTGTTGGTTTACATGTTTGAATAGTCCTTAATTAGTTGTGTTTGTTTGCCCAAATTCATGAATCGCACTCTCACAAATAAATCTTTAAGCTACATTACATTTATTTCCTTCACAACCAGCTAAATATTGTACAAATACTTCACATATTACACTTTTAACATGATATTTAACCATGATAAAGAGGCCCTCTTGTGGGGTGTCCCTGTCCTGTATAAAGGTTGTTGTGCTTGTAAATGGTGTGGTCCCTGCCTGAAACGCTTCCATTGGTGTCCTTTGTTTACTTCAATAACATGGTGACATCACTATGCAACACTCTTATATTGGCTAGAGTAACAACACATTGTACGTGATAGGCTAAGGGGCGGGACAGCTAGCAGTTGACCCATCACTACAGAGCCGACCGGCTAACCAATTATTATGATAAAAATAAAGAGCTTTTTGAACATTTTGAGAACTCGTCACAGTTGAGACACAAAATACAAATATGAACCTGAAAATGAAGTTCTAGGATTAGGCCTTAAACACACAGGATACAAGTTGTGCTGCTCTACTTTCTGGTGACTGAAACTTTGTGTCTCCAATCAGTGATGTCCCAGCAGGTGACCCTGACAGCTGATGGGGAGCCCCCCCCCCGCTGTGACATCACTGATTGGGGTGTGGTGGAAGTGCAACATGCCTGGAAGTTTCAACCCAGCAAGACACAGCACCAGCAGCGTCGGCTCTGTGTGAGTCCCTGTTGAACATTTGTTAACAAAGTCATCAAGTATTTCCAACACTTACAAGATTAAAAGCAGCACCTTAAGTTACGCTGATTTACACGGTGATTGATTTTAATCGTCTTTTTGTGTGTTTTCCTTCGGTTAAAGGAGTAAAGCCTAATCCTGTTGCATGAGATTTTCAGCCAGCCGAAAGGGAGTTGTGTGGTTGCCAGGCCAATGTTAGCGTGGCAATCAATCAGATAGGTGCGGGGAATCATTGTGATGTGTTATTATTACACACACACACACACACACACACACACACACACACACACACACACACACACACACACACACACACACACACACACACACACACACACACACACACACACACAGAGGTAGTTTCTTTCAAAAGCTGCTTCTGTGCCTCGGTGTTTGCATAGCAGAAATGAGATCATTTGTGAAGCCCCCGAGGTCACGTTTCCTCAAGAGGAGGGTGAGAGAAACTAAAAGAAAAAGAGGTTTGTGTTTTATTATCTGGCTGATGAGGGTGGAAGGAGGGTGAGTGCGTGTTTGGAGAGTAAAGCGTGAACATAGATAAGAAGGGGGGAGGTGTGCAACGAGAGGGAGGACGTTGCCCTGTTGCATTTTTATTAGGTCTCGATTTGAGTCGTCAGGGGGATGGACGCCATGTAGACACACAACTTGTCACGTTATCACTCTGTCTCGCCCTTTGCTGCTCTTTCTCGTTCCCCTCTGGCTTTCATGTCTCTCTATTCACTCTTTTCCCTTTATCCTTTAACCCTTAGTGTCCTCTGCAGCTAGCGTAAAATGCACAATATCCCTTATCAATGTCAGAGTGCACTGATTTTGAATGCTGCTCTTTATCTAATTAGATGCTCACTCACTCATGTTTGATGTGTCTTCGTCCTCAAGAGACATTAAATACTTGGTTTTCAGATCAGGCTTCAGTGCCTCTAATTAAGAAGTCTAATCATTTTACCGTTTATTGAAATCCTCCAGGAAAAAGCAATAAACACACTTCCGAAGTCTTTCTCTGGCCTTGAAAAGTAAGCTATAAAACTCACTGGGTGTAACAAGATTGCCCCCTGGTGGTCATTTAGCAGCTTGCACATAGAGGATATATTTAGATGTGTTTTATTTCTCATATTTGTCTTAATTTAAGTGTTATTCTTTGTAGCTTTATGTATTTCTTCTCAAACTCTCTTAACTAGGGCTAACAATTACTTTCTTTATCAATGATTTTGCCTATTATTTTACGTATTTTAATGTAACTTGCAATATTTCTTGCACTATTTTATGTATTTTTATTTTTATTCTGAAGTACATAGTATGTTCACTGTTGGAGGAGCCTGATATAAGATTTCCATTTGTAACAACTACGCTGAAGCTAATGTGCATACAATAATAAAACCATTGAATCCTTGATCATCTAGATAATTTGATTAATCATTCTGTTCATAAAATAATAATGAAACAAATCAAAAACACAGGGATACTGAGTTTCTTTTTTGATATAGAAGAAAAGCAGTAAATGAGCACATTTGAACGGCTGAAAACAACATTTTCTGCCATTTTTGTAAGAAATGACCATTCATTCATCATCAAAACAGTTACTTTTTTGATAATTTGACCATCCTTGCAGCTTTGTTCAAACTACAGCTCCTTACAAGTACAACCGAAGAAGTGCAGCACCAACTCTGACACTTCAGAGATACACCTTCATCCCCCACTTATCACAAGTCTCCCCTCATGCACGACACTTCATCTCCATATTCATTTGGTTGGAGTCAGCTGCACTCGACATCCCTGAGGTTACAGAGCCTCACCATCGCTGGGTAACTTTCTGATTAAAGTCCTCCTCTGTCTCCGGCTTTGAAGTCAGTAATGATATTCAGCAGACCTGGATGACACTGAATCCGAATTATAATGAAGGTGAGATTTCAGATTGGTTGGGGAATTGAAAGGGGAATGTGATCCAGGATATTCTGAGTTGTATGTACATTTTGCATGAGATAGATATCACTAAGAGAAGACACTATTTGTGTAAAACCATCGCAAACATGTTGCCCCTCAAGAAAAAGAAAACACAACATGATAATAAGTGTTACTTTAGTCGTTTTTTTAACCTAAAACACACAAAAAAGCGAGCTTGTGATTACTTGTTCATTAATTAAAGAGTGATGAAAATATTGTGTATGTAGCAGCACTATCCACCCTAATTTGATAATAAATACAAATACTGTTCACAGCTTGTCGCAGCAGGAAAAGCACTTTAGTGTAAGCTAGTCAAAATGACTGCCTTCTGTTAAGGTGATTATTTTAACTGAACCATTGTTAGCTAAATTAGCTTCACCAGTGTGTGCTACTAGGACAATTCACATACACCAGGTTCAATACCAACATGAAGCTGCAGAGAAATGTTATTCATTTTCCTGGAAACCATATTTCTGTGATGAGAAATTACTAAAAGGGACTTGGCTTTGAGACCAGAGAGTTGCTGGTTAAAATACTGCATACCCTTGAGCAAATCAAACAAACCCCTTACTGCTAGGGGTTAGTGCTGCAGCTAACCATCAATCTGACATCTCTCTACATTGATGCATGTGTCTCTGCATATATGATGATCAAGAAAATAACCACAGAATGAAACAAATCCTTATAGTATTTTGATTATGATTATAATGTGTATTTGAATATAATTCATTTTATGGCATTATAGAGAGAACAATATGTATTGAAACTGTGGAAATGATAATACTCTATGGTCCTTCAAAAAAGAAAATGTCCGTAAGTGCCAGCAGTTATGAAGTATTATGATAGTTGAACACAATTGAGTGCATATAACTCTAAGTTTACCTTTGTGAAAATAATTGAAATGCATTATAAGAATGTTTGTGATGCTGTGATTGACTTATAAAATATGATGTATTGTCACAGATTAAACTCTAAAACAGCAGATCAGATACCATTAGCTTTAACTCTTACTTAATACTGATAAAACAACACTTTAATCTACCACTAAGTGGATTCTGCATAATTATTCATTAAGATTACATTTTTAAATGCACTCTTGATAATACTTCTAATAGAGTATTTTTAAAAAGCAGTTTTGCTGGTTTTACTAAAAGTATATTAGTGCTTCTTCTTCTGCGGCCCCATTTAGACCTCAGTGTCGCCCTCTGCAGACTGCAGGAGGAGATGATGTTTATTCCGTCACTTTTCCCTCTGACTGATAGATGGCAGCAGAGACCAACCTGTGAGGACGCGAGTGGCACGAGGGACTGATCCTCTTCTGTTTGTGTTAGTAATTATTGAGTCATTAAACCTCAAGCACCCTCCCTCAGCTGTGGAGACCATTATCTGTAGATCAATAATATCTGGTGTGTGTGTGTGTGTGTGTGTGTGTGTGTGTGTGTGTGTGTGTGTGTGTGTGTGTGTGTGTGTGTGTGTGTGTGTGTGTGTGTGTGTGTGTGGGTGTGCGTGCGTGCGTGTGTGTGTGTGTGTGTGTGTGTGTGTGCGTGCGTGCGAGGTTGTGTGTGTGCGTGTGTGCGAGGTTGTGTGTATTTGCACGTGGATGGTGAGAATGAGAAGATGGGAGGTTGACTGCAAGTAATGGGCCATAATTAGGGGTGAATGTTTACACACACACACACACACACACACACACACACACACACACACACACACACACACACACACACACACACACACACGCACACACGCACACACATGCAATAGCCTGAGGTAATTTGGCGGCACTAAATGAGATTATCAGCAGCGAGGTGATTAATGAGCATCCCTACTGCAGAGCCTTAATCAACAGCCCCGCTCTGCTGTGATACACTATGGAGATCTGCTCAGATACATGATACCAGCTCCTGCTGCTAACACCAGCTCCTGCAACACAACACACACCAACAGGAAGCACAACAACAACCGCATCTGAAGGGATCACTGGGGGGGCAGAGGAACTGTGCAACTCTTGTCCTGTTTTGACTGTTTATTTAATGTTAGACCCAAATCTGTTACTCATTCAAAGCTCATTTCATTTTAACTCACCCACCAGTTCTACTCTTCTTTCTGGCATTATTGGAAATTGTACCTAATTTACACAAAAATAAACCCTATTTTTACATTTAAAAAAGCATAATTAAAATGTGAATTATTTTGACTATAGGTAAGATCAGAGGAACATAACTTTAATATTATTACAGACGGGTATATGTCACGGTTAAGTCCGGATTCTGTTTTGAAAATACTTAATTGTTTTGATTGCTAACCCTGGATGCTATTAAATGTGCTACAATGCTGGATTCAATTGAATTACATTTGAATGGGTTTATCTAAAATCCTACTGATATATTTGGAGGACATTTGTTCTTTCAATTCAAATGCAGACGTAACAGCTTTTACTTGTGTTACTGCATCAATGCACATTCAGAGGAATCATAATGATGAAAACGAGGTGTAGCTTTTAAAGGACACATTCAATATTGTGTGTGTTTGGAAAATAATTTAAAAAAATTGCTTGTTTTACTGCATGGGGGGAAGATGTTGCTCTTCTGCAAAATAAGCGAACATGTTCAGTTCATCATATCAGTAATGGGTAGGTAAAAAAAGTAATTATGAGAAAAGTGATTTTCATTTATAGAAATAGAAATCACTCTTCATGGTTTCTTGCGGATGCCACATGTAGCGAGAATTCATAACAACGTTATTTTTATTAGGACTATAAGTGATAAACGTCCTCAAAGCCATAACAACTTTTAACAAACGACACTTGCTGTGTGCACATTTTAAAAAGTTGATAGTGAAAGAAACTAATCTTAATTGAATAAAAGTGTTTATTCTCTCAAATTCTGACATGAGGAATGAGTAAACAAATAAAGAGAAAGTGGATGATGTTTCTGCATCTTCTGTTAAATTAGAGGGTGTCTGGGAAAGGTGGTCTTCATTTTGAAAAACACAACGCTAACCAAGCAGACACTGTGAGATTGATAATGCTAGCATTCCTTTAATTACTCCAAGGTGTCAAAATAAACCTCCGTTACGAAATAAAGTTGTCATACTTGAATCAATTAAAGATGCATAATAAAGAGGATTCTCATGGCACGGTTAAAACAAAGCACGAAGCAGAGGCTTGCATTTAATGAGCATCTCTTTCCCCCTCACCTCCTCCTCAGTGTGCATGGAGCTGCTTCACCATCTCTGTGTGCAGACACCTACATCAGATAATGCTCTCTAAGTCTCTATAGTGAGCCGTTTGAAGTAGCTCCAGTGAACTGCGGCCCTCCCCCAGCCTTCGCCTCTTGTTCCCCGAGAACAGTGCAGTGTGTGCGGGGTGACGGGGTCAGGGTGACTGGGTCCCCCCTCCATCTCCATATAGGCTGTAGGCTACAGCTGCTCCTAGGAGATTGGTACCTCAAACACACACACTGTGCCTCAGATGTCCCTGAATGTATGTGTGTGTGTGTGATAAGGGCCAGAGGATGGAGACGTCTTTATCGTGTAGAAGTGGGAGGATTATCCCATCACTGCTGTATTAAATACAAAGCGAAGGATGGTAGGCCGGTTAACCAGGCGCTGCAGCTCCACCCTGACGGGCACCTTTCACCTTCACTACAGCTGACCTGGATCTCCACCCGGCACACTCTCACCATGTGCGGTTTCACTGCTGCACCGCATGATGCACCGTCATTCCCTTTGCTTCTAATACGGCAGGCTTTACGTTTCGTGCTTAATGAAATCATACAGGAAATGATACGTATGGTGCCAGACTGTCTATATTTGTCTTATTGAGAGCAGAGCAACAGTAAATTAAGCTTTCTAGATATTATATTCCCTTCATGAACATGCACATTGGTGCTGTTGTTTTGGATACACACATCCTGGTGGGTAAATGCTCAGTAGAGCACCACATGTGTAATAATCGACAGTCAAAAACAGTCTTCAAAAAGAACATTTGTAACACTAATTTGAGGCTTTTTTTGTAAGAATTGACGACAATATTATTTATTTTCTTAGAGATTCAAATTAGTATGATGCAAGGTCAGTGTATCGTTTTGCTTGAGATTTCTAATAAGGCAGGCTTTATGTTTCGTGCTTAATACATTATTTAGAGAGGACATGCCTCGAAGTATTCCATAATATTCTCAATCTGTACAAATACAATGAAAGGTATTTCCTGATGAAGCTTTTCCCTCTTCCCTATGGGGCTCCATCTTGTCCAAACATGTTGAAAACATATCCGTGAGCCACACTGATGCCATTTAGTATTTTGCTACCATTAATTATTTTTTATATAAATTATTAATAGTGTTATTATGATTAAGGAAATTAGTCAAGGATACGTCTGAAGCTATTCTTTATTTTCCTTAATGTAAACAAATGAAATGAAATAATGCCTGATTAACTTTTTCCCTCTTCATTATGGACCTTTGTATCATATTAAAAACACGCCAGTAAACCACTCTGCTGCACGGGGCTCCTTTTTTAAAATGCACATGCACACTGTTGTTTGTTTTGAAGCAATCCCACACACACATCCTGGTGTTTAAATACTCACAAGAGCACCAAATGTGTTTTAATCCGCAGCTGGAAATAGTCCCCATCAAGCACACTTTATCCATAGCGTTTGCAGTAAACTACAGTCGGCATGGTTTTTTCTTTAAAAGGAAATTAACAAGGATATTAAAATGAGCCACTGACAGGTAAGGAAGTCAAAGAGTATTTAATAGATGGACTAACACATTGTTATTGAGATATTTTCTTTAGTAGTTTTCATAATCTTAATTGTGGTTTATAACCAGCCTATAAAGTCTTGATGATTAATTTGCTAATCATTTACAAAGGCCTTTTTTCAACCATTTATAAACCTTTTATAAGTGAAATCCTTTGAGTTGTACAGTATATGTCTGGCAATGTGTTCCAGTCTCGTCTGTGTAAAGGTAAGCAATTAGTCATAGGTTAAAACAATAAATCACAGTGACTTTGTCTCTATGAAGTGAAGCTGTCAGTGGAACGTGATCACAGGTGAATTTCATGAGATTTTAATGAAGCATTTATTGATGTTTCCTCCTCAAAATCAAGACACATTTCATCAAGCATCAGCAGATAAACTGTGAGACACTGAGCTCTGTCAAATCTGTATAATTAAATGAATGAAGCACATTCACGAGCCAACATTTGACTGTTATAAAATCAGTGTGTTCCCAAAACACTGCTGACACTGTCACCACAGTCTCCAAGCTGTGCTGGCCTGCAGCGGAGCCACAAAGTGATCCCAGCTACAGAGCGTCAAGTGAAACTGTGTGTGTGTGTGTGTGTGTGTGTGCGCGCCACCATTTATCATCACTGCCATCAGCACATGACTAATATTTACCCTGAACTCATCACTATTCATCTGCCTCAGCGTCGCCTGGCTCTGATTGTTTATCGCCCTAAATAAACATGTGGTGGTGAACAAAAGAATGCATACGGTAGGAATATGAAAAGCTCTCTTTTGCTTTCTGAATCAGTAACATGTGAGAGGCGACGCAGGAAATCTGCTGATGCCGGTGTCTTCCTAAATGTGTTCAATATGCTTCCTTAAATCACAAAGTGACAATCTAATGACACAGCACACCAGTGTTGTTGTCACTCTTTAAATATGTTGTTTATGCTTGAGCTTTGCTTGTTTGATCCCATGGTGAGAGTCACATTTTGAGAAAATACAGTGTATGCATGTATTTGTGTGTGATGTATGCAGTGTGGTTTTCTACAGGCTCTGCTCTTTCCTCCACTAGAGCCACCTTTCCTGCGGATTGCCATTTAAAGCGGCTGAATAATTGAGGAGTAACATTTGCGTCACCCTTCCTGGGGTGTTTGTGTGTGTGTGTGTGTGTGTGTGTGTGTGTGTGTGTGTGTGTGTGTGTGTGTGTGTGTGTGTGTGTGTGTGTGTGTGTGTGTGTGTGTGTGTGTGTGTGTGTGTGTGTGTGTGTGTGTGTGTGTGTGTGTGTGTGTATGTGTGTGTATGTGTGTGAGGAAGAGACAGAGAGAGACACTTGTTAGGAACAGGTCACACACACACACACCTGCTACAGTGGCCATTATTAGCTTTTATCACATTTCATACAGTAGCCGCCACAGCACAGTTGAACTGATGCAAATGAAGGCTTTGCTCTGCAGAAAATAATGTATTAGTATTGAAAGCACACTTCATATTCTCTTATGAGGAGCGTCAGTATAATACTGTTTCATCAGAATCATTATTGAACAGCAGGAGTTCTTACATTTAGTTTATTTAATTGTCAGTCACCCAGAACATATCAAATAAGGGCTGTTTTTCTTATTGTCAATAAATCCCGTCAAGAACTTTATTGGCATTAAGAAACTGTAATGTAGTGTACACTTTATTTACACTTAAATAAGGCACACATGAGAGAGGATAATAGATAATTAGGTATAAAATATAAGCAATAAAGTACAATGAAATAATGATTAAAAGAACAGGTATGTGTTCAATGTCCTATTTTCCTGTCCGTGGCGCTACCCCTGAGACAAGTTAGATATACCGTTTTCATTTAAAAAATTAAATCACAAAGAGTCACTTTGAAAAAATAGCTGAGCACTGAGATCTTTAATTTTTTGCAAATGGAGTTACATTATGTAAATATTTGGACCTATTTTCAGGTGTGGATGAACACACATTAGACGATGTAACATGGTCTCCCCCCTGAGGGTTTTTAATTCATACTGACAACAATGGAGCTCTATTGCACAGATTAATGATATATATTAGGCTTTGTACACACACACACACACACACACACACACACACACACACACACACACACACACACACACACACACACACACACACACACACACACACACACACACACACACACACACACACACACACACACACACACACACACACACACACACACACACACACACACACACACACACACACACACACACACACACACACACACACACTCTTACGCTTCAATGCCTGTTGGTAATATAGCCTATTCCCAGCCTCGTCTTTTAAACTCTACAGATCCTAATTTGATGATAATATCTGAACTCAATCCATGTATTTTGTTGTTGGTGATTTAGCAAAAAGTATTAATTTCCTCATGGGATTATTTTAAATGTATGCAATTATAATGAACTCAAACAAATGTTACCTTGAACCCCCCTTATTGACCTCTTGCTCCTTATCCCAATTTTTTTAAGAGACTGCATCCAAAAGCCCTTCTGTTCATGTGCCAGTTAATGTGTGCAGCCTTTTTGTTTTGTTTCTCTTGTAGCAGTTCATAGCCCTCACCTCTGACCTCAGCTTCTCGGAGGTAACTGAGGCCAAACCCCCAGGATTAATCCCCAAAATGGCCGCCTCACCGAGCTGTTTATCCACCGACCTTTTATTAAGAGAGGGTCCCTAACCTGAATGAATACTGTTTCACTGGCACACACAAGCAGACGCAATTAATCAAAGCCTTGTGAGCCTGTGTGTGTGTGTGTGTGTGTGTGTGTGTGTGTGTGTGTGTGTGTGTGTGTGTGTGTGTGTGTGTGTGTGTGTGTGTGTGTGTGTACGTGTCGGATTTCAGGCCGCACACCTCAGCAGTGTGTTTTCACACAGCGCCGTGTTGCTTTAACCTCTCCCAGACTCCTCCAGGCCTCACCAGGAAAGGAATCACAACAGACTTAGGTTACACATGTCCTACAGGGTGTGTGTCTGTATATGTATATGTGTGTGTGTACGCCTGCATGCCTGTGGGCGTGTGTGTCCTGCAAGACCTTCACATTTTAACAAGGATTAGCTCTATGTTTTCCTTTCATCAGTTTTCTGATGGATCCCCAAATATGTTCGAAATCAAATCGGGACAAGCGGCGCCCTGTGCGGATGTTTGGACGGCAAAACCCCTTCTACCTGAGCGGGTTAGACGCTGTTGAACCTTCACTCAACAAGGGACAACACCCCTGGCCACACACACACACACACACACACACACACACACACACACACACACACACACACACACACACACACACACACACACACACACACACACACACACACACACACACACACACACACACACACACACACACACACACACACACACACACACACACACACACACACACACACCCCAAACGTCCTCTTAAGTCATTACAATAATCCCCCTCAGTCTGGATCTGGGAGCAGAGCAGGGACTCTTCGAACTTTGGATAAAACCAGACGCTGGCTCACTGCAGCTCAAACAAGAGGCAACAGCAGACCACCACTGGTGCCGAATAAGTAAAGAAAAAAAAAAACATAGAAGAAAAAACACATGGGCCCCGTGCACAAATTTGCACAAACACACACATGGGCGGGGATGTAGGTGCTGCATCAGTTCTTCTTGAAATGAAATATACAGTTCAAAGCTTCAGCTAAAGCCCAACAGTGAGCGTGCATAATGGCATTTCCATACTGTGTCACACAAATGTATACTCACAATGCACACGCACACACACGCCCGGAGATGCGGGGGCACTATAAACAGCTCTTTATATCTCTCCCATTCAAATCGATTTGCTTACGGTCGGCTGCCAAAGGGACCAAATCTAACTGTTTCCCCTTGAATACATTAGACGGCGAGTGAGGTTGGGAAGTGATAATGACTTCCCCTGCTGCTCTGCCTCTCTTCTTTTCGTCCTCTTCCTCCCCTCCTCCCCCTTCTCCTCCTCCTCCTCCTCCTCCCCCCGTCACTCCATCGCCACTCCATCTGTGTCTCAGATGGGGAATTTGACTTACTCATCTGATTGAAGCCGGACGGACTCCATCCTTCCTCCCTCGCCCTTCTGTGACTCTTCACGTCCCCAGTATGAACTGCAAAGTTAAAGCGCTGCCTTTCTCTTTTTCCATCCCTCTTTTTCCATCCAAGGAGAAGAGCATTTTTCCTTCAGGCCAGGATGCTGTGGACACATCAGGGTTGTGCGCTGAATAAATGAAGGCCAAAACACTGGACACATAATGTCATCAGTGAGAAACTGCTCTAACAAAGCTTTTGTAAAAACAAAAAGGCACAAGAATAGCGCAGACCGAGCCCATTTCCTTGGTTGAGGAGTAATGTTTGTCCGCTTCAAAATTAACTGGGTTATAGAGTGACGCAGTGATGATGTATTTTTGTGGGCGACACAGAAGTTAGCATCGCAAGCGCTCCCTCGATAAACAATTGGATTCCCCCATGTCACATGGCTAGCATAACCACCGCTAAGCTAGAGGCGGCTAATGCTGATGTGATGAGGTTAAAGGTGGGGTAGGTAATTTTGGAGAAACCAGCTCCAGTGCGCTAGAATTTGAAAATACACAACTGGAGAAAATCTGCCACTTCCTTACAGAGCCCCTCCTCCAACACACACGAACGCGCACATGACCAATGAGGGCACGAGGTAAGTTTGTGCACAGATGGAAGGCTGACAGGCAGGTAGGCCATCCAGTTATTTTAGCCGGGCCGGATAATTGCATTTAGCTGACGCTTTTATCCAAAGCGACTTACAATAAGTGCATTCGACCAACAAGATACAAACTTGAAGAAAACAGAATCATATAAGTACATCAGGTTTCATAGAGCTAAAACATTTCAAGTGCTACTCAACTGGCTTTAGATAAGCCAGCCCTTTGTTAGTATATAAGTGCTTTGTTAGCAATTCTTTGTTAGTAATTCTATCGCTCGAAGTGGAGTCGAAAGAGATGAGTTTTCAGTCTGCGCCGGAAGGTGTGTAAGCTATCTGCTGTCCTGATTTCAATGCGGAGCTCATTCCTCCATTTTGGAGCCAGGATAGCAAACCCACGTGTTTTTGCTGATGGGAACTTTGGTCCCCCTCGCAGCGAGGGTGCAGCGAGCCGTTTGGCTGATGCAGAGCAAAGTGCACGTGCTGGGGTGTACGGTTTAACAATGTCCTGGATGTAGGAAGGGCCAGATGCATTCGCAGCATGGTATGCAAGTACCAGTGTCTTGAAGTGGATTCTAGCAGTTACCGGAAGCAGTGGAGGGAGCGGAGGAGCGGCGTGGTGTGGGAAAATGTTGGAAGGTTGAAGACCAGACGAGCCGCTGCATTCTGGATGAGCTGCAGAGGTCGGATGGCACATGCAGGTAGACCAGCCAGGAGGGAGTTGCAGTAGTCTAGATGTGAGATGACGAGAGCCTGGACCAGAACCTGCGTCGCTTTCTGGGTCAGGAGGGGACGTATCCTCCTGATGTTGTAAAACCACCGTTTTAATGAATCATAGAAGCTGCGCAGATTCACAAGTGGAGTCTTAGTGAATTTTATGCTGTAGAACAAATCATGAAAATGTCTTCAGCTTTTGCTAACCACAGACCTTATTTCTGGTTTCTGACACATTAAAAAAAAACATTACGTTGAGACGTTGAAACCGGAGGTGGTGAAATGCTACGTTCTGCACCACTCTGTTCCTTTGTCAATGATACACTGTTCTATCAAGTAGTTGTTTTTGCGTGATCCAAATCCAAACTAAACAAATCAAACAAAAATAAACTCTTAAACTCAAAATGTGTATCAAACACACCCCTTTTTATTTTTTCCTTGTACGATGTGACTCATGTGAGGCAAGGCAAGGCAAGTTTATTTATATAGCACCTTTCAACACAAGGCAATTCAAAGTGCTTTACAAAAAACGAAAGACATTAAGAAAATGGCATTTAAAATCAGTCATTAAAAAGAAAAGATAATAAAATAAACATTAAAAGAAAAAATACATGGATAAAAGTTACAGTGCAGTTTAAGATGTGAATAGTTCAATTAAAAGCAGCGGCAAAAAGAAAAGTCTTTAGTCTGGATTTAAAAGTAGTCAGAGTTGCAGCGGACCTGCAGTTTTCTGGGAGTTTGTTCCAGATGTTTGGAGCATAATAACTGAACGCTGCTTCTCCATGTTTAGTTCTGACTCTGGGGACAGAAAGCTGACCAGTCCCTGAAGACCTGAGAGATCTGGATGGTTCATAGTTTAGCAGGAGCTCAGAAATGTATTTTGGGGCTAAACTATTCAGTGCTTTATAAACCAGCAGCAGTATTTTGAAATCTATTCTTTGACACACAGGAAACCAGTGTAAAGACTTCAGAACTGGAGTGATGTGATC
Organism: Pseudochaenichthys georgianus; assembly: GCF_902827115.2. Taxonomy (NCBI): domain Eukaryota; kingdom Metazoa; phylum Chordata; class Actinopteri; order Perciformes; family Channichthyidae; genus Pseudochaenichthys; species Pseudochaenichthys georgianus. The sequence continues at coordinate 24,128,322 of NC_047513.1, read as the reverse complement.
CACTTTCTTAGTGTTAGTGAGGACTCGAGCAGCGGCGTTCTGAATCAGCTGCAGCTTTCTAATAGATGTTTTAGTGAGACCTGTGAAGACACCATTGCAGTAGTCCAGTCTACTGAAGATAAGAGCATGGACAAGTTTTTCCAAATCCTGCTGTGACATTAGTCTTTTAATCCTAGATATATTCTTTAGGTGATAGTAGGCTGATTTAGTAACTGTTTTAATGTGACTGTTGAAACTCAGGTCAGAGTCCATGACTACACCTAGATTTCTGGCTTTATCTGTTGTTTTGAACATTGCAGGCTGAAGCTCAGCGCTCACTTTTAAACGTTCTGCCTTGGCTCCAAAAACCATTACCTCAGTTTTATCTTTGTTTAATTGGAGAAAGTTCTGACACATCCAGTCATTGATTTGTTCAATGCACTTACTCAGTGTTTGAATTGGAGCATAGTCTCCTGGTGAAATTGTTACGTAAATGTGTGTGTCATCCGCATAGCTATGATAACTTATTTTGTTGTTTTTTATTATCTGAGCCAGTGGTAGCATGTAGACGTTAAAGAGAAGAGGCCCCAAGATGGAGGGTCTAAGGATAAAGGGTGTCGTTTTTTCTCATACTGATATTCTGAACAATCTGTGCTATTGTATTAGCTGTAAAGTGTCTCTACTGTAGGCTATTTGTATTACTGTATATGTACAGCACTTTGGCTCAACCAAAAATCGTTTATAAATGTGCTATATAAATAAAACTTGATTTGATTTATACATTAATGTAGCCCAAATGTGTCCCCAACGTACAGCACACCCAAATAAATATTGAGACATTTAAAGGTCCCATGTCATGGCCATTTCTACTGATCATAATTCCATTGTTGAGGTCTACTAGAATAGATTTATATTGGGCAATTTTCCAAACTCACATTGGTTTCTCACACAGCATCTCTGTATAGTATGTGCATTCATCCGTTACAGCGGATTATGTGTTACAATGGCGTTAGCAACCAGAAAATGACACCAGTAAGGACAAACAGATGAGAATGCTGCGTGGGGTCTGGGTGCCGTGTTGCTGGGACGTTGCGCGGCTCGCTGCTGCGAGGAGCGGACAGTGTGAGCTGGGTTCATTTCCTGCTTGCTGCGTTGGGTCTGCGAGACAGCGAGACGTCGCGAATGGAAGCGGGAAGTGGGGGATGCTGAGGGGGATGCTGAGGGGGCTGCAGCGAGGCTCCACTAGCGCCCCCCCCCCCCCCCCAGTTCATAATAAAACCGGACGTATTCCCCTCACTGTCAAATGATTACACAGTGATATCTGCATTACTCATCCACTAAAAAACATCAGTTTTCCTTGTTAATTACACAATATTGATTGGTTTAAATTGTGTACAATGCTTTTGTGTTTTTAACCTTCGATTCGGAGAAACAAATCGTTTTTTCGGAGTTTAGACACTACAGAGTTTCCGAAGACACACTACCTACAGAAGGTACGGTTACGCCGAGTGCCAAACAGCTCTTTGAAATGGAATGGAACCACGGCAGACTTTCCAAAACTTTCCAGTCCAACGTTTTAAAAGACGTTTTCGTATTTTCCATAATGAGAAGTTGCCAGTATTAAACTGTGTACACCCCTGGAGGTTTAGGGGATATGAAACACATTGGTGTTATCAAATTTAAAACCATATAATTAATACATGGGTGAAAATTGCTCTTGTGTCCATAATGGGCAGCATTAATATATATCCACATGACAACTAAGGTCAGAAGAGCTTTATTTAACAGCTGGTCTTATGTCTGTGACCCCTCCTGTTGTTCATTGATAAGCCTGAAACATGCACTTGTCAAGGTTCAGAGGCACATTGTGCAAATATGGCAGTAGCCATCGATCATCTTAGATAAGATAAGATATACTTTATTGATCCCAAGTTGGGAAATGTTTTTGTTACAGCAGCATGTACTGCGTTGTTCTACTCCACTACAATTCAGAGGTTAACCTGGTATTTGTACTCCACTACACTTATTTGAGTTACTTTGCAGATTCTGATTAATGATGTGAAATATAAACAACCCTTAAATCAGACTTTAGTTACACCTGAGTCAAATTCAGGGAAGGTGATTGTCAAGTGCCAAAATAAACTATGCAATATATTAGACATTAAGTACTTTGTCAGACTTAATATTTATCTGTAGATACCCCCAACATTTTGTTCTTATACAAAAGAAGACCTTAACTTAAAGTATTCTTTAATGTTTAAATAAAGCCTTATTAGTTTGTCTGTTTTGCACATCCTCCTATTAATATCTTTGGACGTCCTGCACTAAACTGTTTTATTGCAGAGATCACTACAGTATCTTGTTGATATTTTCTATTCTATATTTCTATAATGCCTTCTACTTTCCCCCAATTTTGTATGTAGGCTACTCTTAATATTTAAATGTTTTCATCAAAATGTAACATATTCAACAACAAAATTCAATAACGCATACAATGCCATAATAACTTTGTATTATTAGTGTAGGACACTCATGTATGTATAACATCTGAAGATGTGTTGTTGTATTCATGTTTTCACATAATTGTACAGTATATTGCTATAATATTTCACATATTGTAGTTCTATATTTATATATATTATATTATATATTTATTTATGTGAAATATTATAGCTGATAATGTATATATATATATTATGTATTATGATATATATAGTGTAATATATCAGATATTAATGTGTATACACATTAATATCTGATTTGTAAAACATCTCAGACAGAAAGGTATATCCGTCATGTAATGGTAAGCTATTGAAATTGTGATTCCATAGATGTGTCTCCCATCACCCAAAACCCCTGACTATTCTCTCAACTCAGTATTTACATTCTTATATTCAAAGAAAATCAGTAATATCTTTAAAAACTACATGTCCCTTCAGCTGTGCACCGTTATGGTGTAAGTACAGCCTATTCACCAATTGGATCAGATATAAAAGTCAGCCGAATTAGTGTTGATACTGCAAGGAGACGTATTGTGTGAAAAGAAATGGAAGATGTTGTTTAATTGTTGATATATTTATGATCCATGTCACGTATTCAGTTTTGGCGGCATTTCTTCCAGTTTGTCCAAAGGTCTTCTCATCAGGGCTCTATAAATAAATAACTACGGCAAATATGTAATATGTAATGCAGCCGAACCGTGTATTATAATGCCGTTATGTGATGACGATCCAAAGAGAAAAGCGAGCACACTCGGAATAAAGTATTATTTTTTTTTTTTAAATGTTTTTCGGATTTCGTATTGCATAAACACCATATCCCGACGTGCATTGCGGCTAAAACATCCAATCCCCGAGCTTCAAGTTCTAGCTTGTATTAGCCTATCAAAACCTCTGAAAAAAGAAATATGTCTCTCAGAATCTAAAGGGAAAAACCTATGGGAAAAACACAAAAGCATTGAAGGATAAACTGATGTTTTTAGTGGATGAGTACTGCACATATAGCTTTAAAATCATTTGACAGTGGGGGGAATACGGTTTTATTATGAAAACTTCGAGACCGGAAATACTGTTTTCACCCCGTGAGTGTTGACGCTAACTTTACATGGACGCTGCCGCATACACGTTCTCCTGTCGAGACCTCAAATCATCTTCGTAATATCTATCAAACTATAGATCCTACACATCCACTGGACGTGGATTCTGAAAGTACAATATACGCTTCTCGCTAGAAATCTAATCAAAAAGCATTTTAATGGCCAAACTATCCTACAATTTAGGATTTTCCAGAGAGGGTTATTAGTGAATATACGACCCTCCATAGCGTTTGCATTCAACGGGAGCACGAGAGGTAGAAAACTTTAAAACGTGATTATAGGTCGTAATAAGCGCTTGAAAAATCGACCTAGTTGGTCGTATGAGTTGGAGGACTTGTTGGTGTGAGGAGCTCCACGGATTTGGGAATGGGCACGTCACTGTACCCGGGAAGTAAACAATGGAAAAATAGAAATCTCCAACGAGGCGTTCTGCGGCCCGCGGGCCAATGGCGGCCCTCGGAAATGTTTCTGGCGGCCTGCGATAGTTAATGTGACACGCTGAAATGCATGCGCTATATTTTAATCCTCCATGGTTGTATCTAGTAAGAATTAGAATGGAATTTAAGAATGGTAAAACTGCGCCCCCTGGGTTGTCATTCCTAAATTATGAATGACAGCTTGTGGAAAGTTTGCTAGACTACTGGTTGCATGGCAACTAGGCATCTCGCGAGTTGCGGTAATTGGTTAGTACAATAAAGAAAGGATTTGTTTTGGAATTATTTTGTGTTCCGTTTTTTCTTGAGCGGCCCTCAATCCAATATTGGGTACCTAAATTGGCCCTCACTCATCAAAACTTTGAGAACCCCTGGTTTACATGCATAAAAACCTTCATAGATGGGTAATAACCGGAAAAGCATGACATGGGACCTTTAAGAGTTTTAGGCAATTCATTTTTGGAGTGACATTTCTTTTTAGATTATACAGAGTTTAGAACAGAACTGTATCAGGATGAAACAGCAGTAAAACAGCAGTAAATGTCGTTTTTATCACTTTCAGAGACACTTACTCTTCAACCAATAATTTACTTTTTAAAACAAAAGGTTTAAAAGTCGAAGGTTTCAGAGTATCTAACTTTCCTTTTATCAAGAATATCAGAAACCTCTAACACATAAGGTGGGGGTGAGAGTAGTGACTGGACACTAGTGGAGTTTTAGGGCAGAGAGAAATAAGCCCAAACAGGTCATATATTTCCATAGTACTAATAAATGTTATGGGATTAGTCAGAAATGTAATATATAACATATCGCCAGACATATCCTTATATTGCACTCCCAAAGCATGAAAAATAACTCCAAAAAATGAAACGTTGACTTTAATTAACTATGTTTTGGCAACAGATTACATATAATTAGGTAATTAGGTTAGCTGAAAGTAATAATGTTAAGTTTAAATAAAAAAGATTAGGTTCAAGTTAATATAATTGTGAGTATCTGTTGACAAAATATATTTAATCAAAGTCAACGTTTCATTTTTTGAGTGCGATGCCAGAGCTGCAACAGTTTGAATCAAAGTGGTTTCTTTCCATGATTCTTTTGAAACCTGGTGAAAACAGTGCAAACAAGTAATTTTCTGGCATTTCATGCAGAATTAAGGCCCTAAATCTTAAAAAGTGAGAGGCAGCAACAGAAGAGTGAGATTGAAAGAGACAGAGAGGATTTATTGTACCAGTGTTAGCAGATGTACAGCAGTGGGATGTGTGACCAAAGCTCTGTCAAGCCTGCGGGTATCAACACAATGGGGACAGACTGTCATCCTCCCCTGGCTATTAATATTACATTACTGTCACTTCAGACCAATCTCTCAGTTAAAGAGTCACCGGTGTGTGTGTGTGTGTGTGTGTGTGTGTGTGTGTGTGTGTGTGTGTGTGTGTGTGTGTGTGTGTGTGTGTGTGTGTGTGTGTGTGTGTGTGTGTGTGTGTGTGTGTGTGTGTGTGTGTGTGTGTGTGTGTGTGTGTGTGTGTGTGTGTGTGTGTGTGTGTGTGTGTGTGTGTGTGTGTGTGTGTGTGTGTGTGCAAATGAAAAAAATAGAGTTAAATTTGCAGCTAAAGTCAGATTATTCTTTGATCCATTATGCAGAGAGGTAGGAGCTGGGCTTCCATAAATGAGTGTTGAATTATGAAAAGCTTCATGGAGAGGTGACTATCTGAGGTGGAGATCAGGTAGGACTTGATGGTGATGATGACACATGTTGGCCGCTGAGGTCATGTCTGACTCTCAGGGAAGCCCCCCCCCCCACCCCCCAAAACCTCTCCAAAGGCCAGAAAGCATCATCTGGCCCACATGTGGATCTGGTTTATTGCTGGATTACCGGCTGTCGCAGCGCCGCTACACACTGTTTGTGTTTCTCACTCTTCTTTGTTATGTCCTCTTATGTGGAGTGTGTGTTTTTCCTGTAGGTTCTGTTTTTTATTAGGGCTGAGGAGTTTGTAAACTGATGCCAGTAACTCTTTCTTCCCATGATTATTTGCCTGTGAGTCAATGACTCAATCCATCATCATGTTATTATTACTTTGTGATTTGTTCACCTTTTAAAGGCTTAAAGCTAAAGTGAAGCTATTATGATTTAAGTCATCTGTTGGTACCATGTTTATATGATGTTCCTAACGGTCTTGATGTCTTAATTGTGTTATTTAGAAGATAATTTAATCAAACAATTATTAAAAATGTGCACCAAATGTTGCTATGAGGAATAATTTAGCACGAGAAAGGCCATTATCTATTTCCATCTAGATGGTAGAAGCTTTTATATACTTACTTACTTTAAACATTTAATAGGTTGCTTACAAGTAACAATATTAAATCAGGTTTATGACAAGAAAAACTTGACAAACACTGCTAAGTTGCATCACAAAATTAACTTAAGGTTCCCAGCTTTCAGATGATATTCACCACTTCTATGTACATGTACCCTTGAACTGTAATTTCCAGCAAAAAATCACCTGTCCACCCTAAAAATAAGCACAAAAATGAGTGTATTTGTCAACTATTCATTACAGTCAAGATTATTGGACACCATTTAGCACTGTGAGACAATTAGCAGAAAAAAATAGCGTAAGAACATGAGAATAAATTACCAACATATCATTAATCCACATACTGTTTGTTACATAAGTATAAAATGCCTGGGTAAAATACATGTAAAGTGATATAACAACTTGGATGTAGACACTTAAATGGTATTATGGACATTATGATGGCTCAATACTTGATGTAGCATTTAGTAATTGCTAAATTATAATGCTAATTAAGTAAATTATACCATGGCCATAAATAATGATTGACAGTGTCTGCACCGCAGTGGCATTGTTAGTGCTGCTGTCTCCCCAATTAAGACTACATTTCCCATGCACATTGGATTATTTGCATGAAAATGACACCGTGGCATTTCATGATAAAGATGATGTCAAAAGGCTCTTGGCTTTACAGTAGAGGCTGAATGTAATGGAGGCGCTTTGATGAGCAATCGGAAGCATTTCTGTTTGTGAGGGAAGAAAGGAAGCCTTTTATTGTTTACTGAGATGCAGTTTCTTCCAAATATAGCCTGCCCTAGTCTTCTGACACAAACACAGCTCTAAAGCGTCACGTATGAAAGAATCAAGCAAACAAACCACTAAGTATATCAGTGATAATATATATCAGCCCTGCGGCAAAAACAGCAAGTTAACAAACAACAGGTGCTTTGATTGGGATGCTAATGCTAGCTGCTAACTCATAACTAATCTGATTGTAAAAGATACTATCACTACCTGAACATCATTGTAGAAACAGTCTCATGTCACAGCTGGAGCAGGTCCCAGGACTGATGTTACAAACAATTGTAAGGACGATTCAGAAGCATTAACAAAACAAAATCAATTGTTAAAGGCAAGGACGAAGAAGACATGTTTACAGGGATGAACTGAACTGCTGATGTGTGGCGTAGGAGGTCCTGTAGATATTTTCAAGATAAAAAAAACTTGAGATATCGCAAAAACTCCAAGGTGTCTGGATATTAAGTTTCCATCTGTCCTGACCAACATACAGCTTCACAGAAACACTTATTTTTAACGTGAAACTATTTTATTCAGTAATTTTATCAGCTTTAATCGCCTGGTTCGTTTGTTGTGGAGAGGAGGATAATAATAATACCTTTCTGGATAATTCTGCTCCTGCTTAAAACATCCTGAACGATAAAAAATGAACAACAAACCAGGAGAAGCTGACGGCAAGGTTGGTGAAGACAACAACTCATGATCCTCACAATGCCACTAGACGCTATTATTTGATTGAGAGATCCCTTGATGCAAAAAGTTAGTCTGACAAAAGGAAAACATATTGTGGAATTATTTGACTTCTCTTGGACCCCTACAGCTGCAGTGAAATTGTGCAAAAGGAACAGTTTCTCAGCAATGGCCGTGATTGCTTGCTTTAAAAATGTGAATAGTTGTTGAAGTTAAAGAGAGACAGAAGGTGCTTTAAAAAATCAGTTGGACTCCCCAAGGAAATCTTTTCAAAACGATATTACAGCACACGCAACTTTTCAAGAAAACTTGCAATACAGATAAGCATTTT